>NC_086363.1:1914445-1921945 GCF_036324505.1 Eleginops maclovinus | reverse complement strand
GTTCTGCATGCTCCCTGTACATCTCGGTGCAGACAGAGGCAGTCACTGATCTGTGTGAGAAGACTTTCTGTCCCGATTACCGGACAGCTAGTCTGGTTTCTCTGCAGCCTCCCTCCTGCAGCAGGGTCCTGAGGAGACCAGCTGTGGTTGTTCAGTGAGTGAGCACTAGATGGAGCAGTGTTCTTGTACCAGAGAGGGTGAGGTGTGCTGAACAGCTGGTGGTTTAGTTTAGAAATTTAAAGAACAACTGTAGAGCGTAAAATAAACAACATGTGCAGAAAATGTTGATGATGGAAGAACAACAGTCACAGTACAGCATCTGCTCCGGGGGCTTCTTGCTGTCTCACCTTGAAAGCTCTGTCAACCGCTTAATCCTCACATCAGAGAGGGACACACACACACACACACACACACACACACACACACACACACACACACACACACACACACACACACACACACACACACACACACACACACACACACACACACACACACACAAAGAAGGTGAGCCTCCCCTGCCTCACAATCCCTAAACTGCTGCACAGATGAGAAATGAAGGATTATTCCAGTAAATCTGCTCTCTCTCTCACACACACACACACACACACACACACACACACACACACACACACACACACACACACACACACACACACACACACACACACACACACACACACACACACACACAGTGGGACATAAGCAGATTATGCTATCAGAAGCCAGGATGTATAAAACTGTCATTTAAAGACGAATTATATTATTTAAAATGACCGTTTTCTCCTCTGCTGATTGGCTGATATTTAGTTAGCGTGCATCACTGATGGATCTTTACTGGTGTTTCATTCTTTAAATTGGTTTTACTGGTGGAAAGTAACATCGACCAGTTGTGAGGAACTCGTACTTTACTTCTACTTTCCATTTATGCATCAATTAATGCACCAAATGCATATGAATAGTACAAGCTGCCCAGCTGTATGTGAGGAAGTTAATTGATTCATTAATTGAATTGACTTTCCCAGCTGCATCAGATGAACACATTAATGATTCAATACCTTTTAATATAATCATAACATTTATTATTCCGCTTGAAGATCTGATGTCGGCCCAAACCCTGGGCTTAAATATAAATAATTAATGCATTTAAGAACTTTTTGCTGCACCCATCTGTTATCCCTTTTATTAATGGTCTTTTTGGTTTGAATGATTATGTGTTGCCTTTGTGTCCTAACAGGTGCTTTAAAAATAAACTAACTTTAACCTTAAAATGCATAAAGAGTCACTTTTCAGATCTCACATCTGAATCTTTCTCCCCGTAACTCACGTCATTCATCTATAGCTCTCCAATTAACACCGTTATCCAATCATGTTCCTAACCCAGAGTGAAGAGAGGAAAGAGAGCAGAGTTAAAAACATATATGATTTATTAAAGAACACATGCTGCTACAGAGGGGGTAGAAACAGCTGCTGTCGGGGGGGGAGTTACAACGATTATATTACGTCTTCTCCTACTGACCTCCACACGATACACAACGTCCGCACACAGGGAAAAAGTGTGTGTGTGTGTGTGTGGGCCAGTGGTTTGGGGGTATGATTGCCACACATCACACTGAAGTCTTTGTCTTCGTAACGAGAAAAATAAATAACAAAACAACGCTTTCTGTCCCAGGACATCAGAACGTCTGTCATCAGGAAACAGAAACAGGAAGTCAACGCTGTGACACGAGCTGTGATCATCAGTGATCATTTTTTTTGCACAACGCACATGGTCAACTCCTTCAAAACAACACCAATGTGAAACTTTGATAACGACATTCTGATCCCAGCCTGCAGAGGCACTGGAGATGTTCGAACGTCTGATAAATTATTTGAAAGATATGTCGCTCTGAATCTGTTCCGTCAATTACGAAACACAAAATGCATTTAGATGTGTATCATATGCAACAAGGAGCTTAGAGATTTAAAGGTCATCTATTATGCAAAACCCACGTCTTCATGTCCTTTATACATGAACATGTCCCTCTGTGTGAAGAGACTCCTGATCCATCTCTAGAAAAACCTGTCTGAAAATCAGCCAATCAGATGTCACCATTACGTTAGCCAATAACCAACCAAGGTAAGCCCCGCCCACTGTATCACCTGAATCTCCTCATAGAGCACTTTTTTTTAAAACCGATCACCTCTCAGAGGGGGCGTGGCCAGCAGCAGCTCATTAGCATTTAAAGCTACAGACACAGAATCAGCATGTTTGGAACAGGGCTGAAACAGAGGGGGTTATGGGATGCTAGAATGATCTGTTTGGTGTTTCAGCCAATCGGAGACCTGGAATATATGATGAGAAAGAGTATAATAGGGGACCTTTAAGTCATTAGCACCCTTGTTGTCAGCTAGTGGGAATAACTCTTATAATTGGACCGAGTGAGCTTCAAATGAGTGTCCAGCGTGCTTAAATGTTTTTCCCACAGACTGCAGTTCATTTTACTCTACAGGAGTCCAGGACGGCGGAGGAACGTGATATCAGCACTTTGGAAACAAATCAAAGGCCATAAAGAAAACACCCGCTACAACTACAGGGTGTTTCTCTTTAAACACAGACAGAACAATCAATGATTCAAACCCAAACGTCCCTAAACAACATATCTGAGGAGAGAAAACCACAAACTGAATCATATTTAAAAACAAACATTCAATCATATAAATTATGAAGGTCAGAAGTCTCTGTCGCTACGTTGGAGACCATCTCTTTAAACCCAAAGTGTTCCGGGTCATTTGTGCATGTGTGACGCTTAGGTCCGCGGGAACAGGTGAATCTCCGTTAGCATAGCTCCAGAAACACATGAAGGTGGTTTTGACTCGTTGACTCAGGCTGCAACAGGACTTTAAACACTTCAAAAGCAGCGTTGTGCTTCTTGTGAATGCTAACAAACACCGACGTTTACAAAAGTTCATTAGAAATGTTGACGTGCAGCGCTGGTGGGTTCGTGCCGGGCGGAGCTCTGTGGCCGGGCGGTGCTTCCATCAGGAAACAATACAAATATTGTTCTGTTTCCCCCCCTCCACCGAGGACCTAAGAATCAGAAGTCTGACTGTCCAAGACTTTCTTTCTGTACAGATGAGTTGTATTCTGAAGAGCCACAAAAACCTTCCTCCTCCATGGTCTGAATTGTGGAAGACACAGATTTGTTTTTGCCTGTGAGTGTGCATAGCTCGCTGTGGGAACAAAAAGCTAAGGATGTTCAGTGGGCAACAAAACACATGGAAACATTCAAAGAAAAGCGACAAAACAATCAAACCATGATCTTCAGAATCGACCACACATCCTCCTGAAGATGATCGACGACCAAAACAACAAATGTGAAATGTGTTTTTGTCCCCAGCCTTCACAGATATGTAAGCTGCACCAAGTAACACACACACTTTGTTTTGAATCAAAAGCTGCTGCACCTTCAGAGGTCCTCTGTGACTGTGTTGATTAATTACTAACATCCAGGTTTGCTGGAGAGCAGTTTTTCTTGCATCTTTGGAACATTATTGCCCCTTCTTCAAATCAAACATCATCTCTTGTCCCATTTCTACCGTTGTCCTCTCAGGGTCCCGGCGCCAGAGATCATCTTTCTGCTCTTTTACAGGAAATACCATTTTCCCTAGATTTACTCGTACAGGAGTCAGTGGATTTAATAGATTTAACTCCCTTAAAAAAGCCCTTAAGCAAGGCATCAAACCCCTTAACAGTGTAAACAGGCTGGTGGGCTGTGTGTATGTCACCACGTGCTTTACTTTGATTAAACTGACTGGTGTAGTTGTCCGCCTGAAGGCTTCAGCCTGCACAGTACATTCTGTGGACGGAACAGACGTGGATCTATGAAGTAGATCTATGTATTTATCCAGGAGCAGTGTGTCTGTTTCTCTCTCTCTGACTTCAAGCTTTTGAAGCGTTTCAGCTGAGATTCATCAAAGGCCTCGACCAGAGAACTAACATCAAAAGACCTGATTCGATCTTTCTGGGCATGAGTAAGTGATTAAAGAACTACACTAACACAAACACTGTGACTCTGTTCGGTATCTCAGGCTCTCAGATGTGACCCCTCACATCAGCATCGTCTTTAAGCTAAACCTCAAGCTTCCCATGTCTGCCTGAACCGAACGGCCTCCATCGTTGGGAATTCAAAACCCTCTCCTGAATGACGTGTTTGTCGGAGCGTCTGCTTCCTCCTCGTCTGTCTGAGTGGACACACAGCTGGAGGATTGTACATTCCAGCTGTGAGTTAACCGTGAACACATGGTCGGGCTACAGCTGAGTTTAGTCCTCACATGTGAAGCTCCTCTAGCCTTCTGCTCACTCGTTTTGGAGATGCTAGTGATTGATTTTTGGTAAAAAGAAGAGGATAAACTTCTTAAGGTCCGTTAGAGAGACGCTAAACCTGTCCTACTCATTTCTAATTGTGGTTGATGCTGTATCATTCAGGTTTCAATCTTAGGTTTCAAATCTGAGCGACAAGAAGGCGATTAAAGAGATGAGAAAGCAACACAAACTGATTGTACTGGATACGTTCATTCTTCAGACCCATATAACCACTGGTTTGGATCACTGGTTCCCAATGGTTCCCACTTGCAGCCCAAGGTGATAGGTTCAGTGTGGACATGAGCTGTGAGCATATCAACCATGGAGTGGGTTTTGGAGGTCTAAAGAGGGGAAGGTATCCAATTTACACAAAAAAAAGCAAGAAAAAAATTGAAAATTTGGAAAGAAATGGATTTTGTGATTGATCTTTTTACCCCTTTAGGAAGTGGTAGTGGTCGCTCCAGTTCCTCCAGGTCCCAATTAGACGTTCAGTAATTATAAACCTGCTGTTTAAGATAAAGGAATGAAGTGCCTCTATTCTGAGCATCAAACACTATGACCGCTCACTGCTTACATCGACTCTTTCCATGTTCCTGTTTCCTCGAGGGTGTGGAAGAAACAGAGCCGTGTTTATGTATTTAGTTTTGTGTCAACAGAGGGAAGAGGAAGAAGAGGAGGGGGGGGCAGGAGGTTTGCCGCAGTGCTCTAATGATCTGATGTCCTCCCTCTGTCTCACCCTCTCCATCAGAGACCCTCTCTTATCCCACGCTCCTCTGATGTGATCTATACACTCTTAATTAACTGGAAGAGTCAGAGGGTAACTAAAACGTTACTCCAGGACCTTCCTTCACTGACCCCTCTCTGCTGTAACTGACACACGTTAACCTGAGACTCTGCTTCCTACACAAAAAGCTGCAAACTACTGAACGTTGTGCTTTGAACGTAGCAGGATTACTGATCATTTTCACACCATTATCGACCAAAACCACAAATAATAAGGTTTCTTTCAACTTCTGTTAAAAAACCACATGTTTCTGTGGTCAGATTCACACCATGGCTTCCTGTCTCTCTAAAACACTCCAGAGAACATTTGGATATCTATCTGACCTTTCCTCTTGCTCACTGTCTGTTGAAGCCCTTCTATAAGACACATGAGGAGGTCAGGGAAATACTTTTAATTCCTCATCCAGCTGATTGAAATGTCGTGAAGAAACTCGCTGGTGTCACTTCTTCAGATCCTGTGTTGGAGGGTGGGCGTTTGGCCTCAGATTGAAATGCTTCAGGGGTGTGAGGATGAAGGGTCCACACACTCTCTTTCCTCTGAGTATCTGCCTGGCTGTAGCTCCTGGAAACATTGGTGACAAAATAACTTGACAGAGGACGGATTCAGGAGGATCAGGAGGAGGAGGAGGACGGGATCAGATGCGGATCTGGTAGCCGTCGTTCAGAGTGCTGAGCTCCGGAGGCTTCCTCTCCACCGAGGCCGGCCTGACAGAGAGACACCAGAGAAAGGATCAGGAAGGGTATAGAGAAAGAGTCCTTTAATAACACCACCAACAACAAGCCCTAAACTAACCATCATCTTCTGAGTATTTCTCTTATTGTGGATTCATCATTTGGTCGATAAAAGATACACAAATGACGATTGTTGTTTCTCAAAGTCAAGTTTAAACTGCTTGTTTTGTCTGAGCCACAGTCAAATAGAAAAGGACATGCAGTTTACCATCATACATAATTAAGAGACTGCAAGCAGAAAGAGCTGGCCTTTTTTTAAACACATCTTGCTCTTGAAAATGACATATTTTCAAAATTGCTGGCAAATAATTGTCTGTCCATCAACTAATAACTGAACTAACAATTTCAGACAGTAGTGGATAAGTACACTTAAACTCTTCTATACTTCCATGGAAAGGAGTTACATGTAAGTTACAGGCAACTCCTTTCCTTTCCTCCTTGAACTGAACTCCGGTGCATTCGATAATCGACTTGTGTGGACTTTCCTTTGAGAGGAGCCGGAATGGAAGCGTTCTGCGCACTGCCCGATCGAATGCACTGTCAGCCATTTGGGCTATTAGCGTTGATCCCGGTTTTTCCGGGCAAGCTCAACACTGGCTGATGAACGAAAAAAACTCTCTGGAGGGCTCACTTGATCAGTTTCCATGCAGAAAAAGACCCTGGGGTCAATTTTCGCCAGACTATCCCTTTAATCCTCGCTGCTCTTTCTTCCCCTCTTCCCGCCCTCTCTTCCTCACTCTCCTCTTCATCCCTTCTTTTCTGTGTTCAGCAATTTCTGCTTCGAAAGGTCGCTTTCAAGTCTCTCTGACACATGGAGAGGAGTTATGTGTTGAGGCCAATCTGTTGAGCTGACAGCCTTTTCATTGCTCCTCTCTCCTTCTCATTTACTCTTCTCTGCCCGTCCTCCAGCAGGCCTTTCATCTTTTGCCTCTCCATGTTTCTCTCCTGTCTTCTCTCACATTTACCTCCCTCCTTTCCTCTCCTTTATTCCTCCCTCTCTTCTTTACATCCTTTAGTCCATCGCTCTAATTTCTTTGCTTACTTTACGTCTGGCTTTTATTGTATTTGCCCCCCTGCTCCTTCCTGAGCTAGTTCATCCTCATTTTCTAAAGTGATGATTTATCTGCAGATCATTTTATAACGAGCTTCCCATGACACTGTGTTGCACTATGCACTGAACTTAACCGTGTCTTTTCCAGGTGCCTGATCTAAAGTGTTATTGAGCTTAATCATCTCTTTAAAATGCACTTATCAACAGGTTCATTTTCTTTCTTCTAATAGGATCTTTTAACGGTTTAGGGTGTCGTACAATTCCCAGGACTTAATGTTGTCAAAGCTGGAATAAATATCACATGTAAAAGCAGTGAATTAGAGGTAAAGCATAAAAGTACTCCTTCATTTAGCTCATGATGACCACAAATACAACGAGCAGTTCAATCCCAGCATCTTTCACCATTTGTTTGTTTGTCTTTATGCACAGAGCTGATGAAAGCCTGTGCTGGGGGGGGGGGCTCTCCACCAGCAGCAGGTTATTACCCTGTCCGTCTGAAGAGGCAACAGGTTGTTAAGAGCTCCGTTGATAACAGTAATAGCTTTTTAAGAGGGGCTTTCAGGAGCTGCTAAAGTGATGCTCTGATGGG
>NC_086363.1:1826945-1909445 GCF_036324505.1 Eleginops maclovinus | reverse complement strand
CCGGAGAACTGGGTTTTAAAGCTGATGGGGAAACGCTCGAGGGACGTCAGCCCGTTGGTCAGGTAGCTGATCGACACCCCGGAGTTGAGGAAGGAGTTGTCTGTCTTGGTGTTGGATTAACTAATGTAGCTGCACAAATAAAGCAGCACGAGGGAACGTGTTTTTGTTTGGATTTGTCTTCGCAGAGGCAGCTCGAGTCACATGAAATTACATTCAGAGTGATTCTCAGAAGGCCAGTACTATGAACATGCCACGGGGTAAACAGTGGCTCTGTGTCTGCCAGCGTTAGTGCAGAGCCTCCCCTCTGACTAGAGAGAAGACAAAGACCGACAGAGAGGTGTGTTATCCATGGGAAACCTGAGGAGAGGGTGACACACGGTCAGGGAATGTGAGTGGGATTACTCCCCAGGAGATATGGAGGGATTTCTGAGCGACTCTGGACCTCTGACCCACTCATCCCTCTATCTTTCCACCAGAACAGTTTCCAACGCTTGTGGAAATCTAATCTTTTTTCCAGCTCCATGATGCATTCAAATCCGACTATCTTATTTCTAAAAGTGGAAGATTCATTTCACCCTGCCTGGATGATTTTTCCCCCCAAAACTGCCTTAAGATTTCTTTCCAAGTGGGAAACATGGATTTAAATCCCCAGAATAAATTGGACAAAATCAGAAAGCAAATAACTTTTTATCGACATATCTTTACAGGGTTTCAGATTTTGTGCTAATCTCTCACAAACTCCGTCCGCAAAATGAAAACAGAATAAAGTCTATATTTATCTCTCCTGCTGGTGACTGCCCAGCTCCAACACACACACACACACACACAGCATCTTTGTCGGCCGGCAGCCAACCATCTGCTCTGTTCAGTCCACAGAGGCTTGCCATTGGCCAGAATACCTGCCCGTCACCTCAGCAGCCTGAACGTAACAGCACTGCTGTGTTTTCATTCAATATGCACTGAGGCACATCAACACACACACAGACACAGACACAGACACAGACAGACACACACACACACACACACACACACTCTAAGAGTATCAACAGGACTGTGTGTCTTGATTCTGTAAAGCACAACTCTAGCAGAGCAGATGGATTATTCTATGACAGGATACATACGGACTCAGGGCTACACCAACTGCTAAGGCGATATCTGCTATAAACAATGATAAACATGTCTGGATGTTGACGTTAGAGAGGAGTAACAGACACACACACACAGTTCATTAACACAAACAATACCTTCCATTCCTCTCCAATACATACTTCATCAAACACACACTTCCTTTCATGGAGGACGTGTGCTAATACACACATCCCGTCCTGACAGCGGGCTTTATTAATACTCTCTGAGCCGCTGAATAGCACATATCCCTGCTCTGGGTCTGACGGGCAGAGGAAAGTGAGGAGCCTGATCTGTGGATATAATGCAGAGCTAATCCAATGTCTTTCTGAGTTCCCTCTCCCTCTGTTCCTCTATTCCTTTCTATGGATAAGCGTCTCTTTCTCTCTCGGTCGCACTCCACGCTTCTCTCGACATTCCCTTCCTCTCTAAAAATTCAAAGGCAGCGAGATTCCAGACAAGAGAAACACTGGAACAGACTTAAAACCCTCTTTATGTACAGTGCCGTTCACTAAGAGTCATGTGCTTTTTCTTTCACCCTGGAGGCCGTTTCTTCTCTAACGGCTCGGGGAATGGTCGTGAAACGTGGCCAAAAATAAGGGACTGTTCTTGTGACTGATTTCCAATTAAAGGGAATCATAACGCTTCAGTGCACGGTGATATTTTAGGTAATAAATAATGTGATTGCATGGACAAACGTGACTCGCCTGCATCCTATCCTAAGTGGAAGTGCATTTGAGGTGCATTACTTCAAACGGCCAGCAGGGGAAATTCAAAGTCTATGAAAAAATGACTGTACTTCTTAATTGATTTATTACCTCAGCAAACATTGTGATCATAAGACTGAAGTGCACATTTCAAGTCTTTTTTCAACATGCATAAGGGTCATTTTATAAACAGACAGGGTTTGCTTTAGGGCAGGGCTAGGTTGTGATTGACAGGTCGCCACTACAGCGTTGTCCTCGTTGTGTGTCGTCTGAGAGGTTTATCCCTTTTCACGGTATCCTTTTAATTTATGGAAGTTAATTGTAAGATATGTCGCCTGAAGAGTTATTGTTCAGTTTTTGGTTGTATGTTGCCAAAAAACTAAGATGGCAACCAAGAAAATGCCAAACACAAGGCCTCAAAACAGTACGTAACAAAACAAAGACTGACGCTACGCTATGGTAGTAGCTCCTTCAATCGTTGGAGAAGAATGAAAGATTTCCAGCTATCCCACAATGTTCAAGTGTCCACAAACTTGTAGTCAAACAGTCCAGACTCCCAGCAAACAATATTCCAGTCGTAAACTTTTAAACGCTTGTTGAGTCTGTGTCCTTACGTCACTTTATCTTGAAAGGTTCCTGTACCCTTGAGCCTGCTTTATTTTCTAGCCTTATGCAAAACCCTACTCACTGATGGGTAACACAATGAGACACAGAGACACAGAGACACACACACACACACACACAACCCCACCACAAAAAGCTGGTGTGACCCGAGATAAGCCCTGAATATCCTGGAGAGAATTCAGATCACTGTCAGCGGGGCAGGAGAGGACAGACAGCTCCAACTGCCACGAGCAAACATAGTTACCATTCATTCCTCTGCGCTCCATGCTCCTCTCTCGAAGCTTTCTACCCCTATATCCCTTTATTGCCATCAAACTGTTTGGATCCAAAGTATTGAGGGATGAGAGCATCTGTGGAAACGGAGGAAGGAATGTAGATTTCTATTCCCAGACTCAATGCCCAGTCACTGACAGATCCAACTGGTTAGGCTGCTCTGACTCCACCTCACAGCACCTGGTATGCAAACAGGGCGTGTGCTCGCTCCTGTCGTTAGCACTTCAAAGGATGGTCATTGAACTCTGCTGACAGGTGAGGCCCTATAGCTCAGTGGTTAGAGCACTGGTCTTGTAAACCAGGGGTCGCGAGTTCAATTCTCGCTGGGGCCTGACAGCTTCTTTTTCAGCGTATAACCTCAGAGGCTCAGTATGACCTGAGGCTGGTGAAAGGTGACACCGTACAGTGCTGATGTGTAAGGGACAGGAAGTGATTAAAAAAAGCACTTAAAATTATAGATTGTCAGTTTTGTTTTTTTCGTGCTCTGTCCGGCTCGTATGTCCGTGGCACTAAATTTCACTGGGCTCTTGCCACTTTCTCCACTTCCCCGCATCTCTCCGGCTTTCATCTGCCAGCTGAAGTCAGTCTGAGTTTAAGTCACTGTCAGGTCGCCCCCCCCCCGACAGCCCTGGAGAGACGCCACGGTAAAACTAGCACATGTGAAACTGGACCGTCACTTCACAGAAGCACAGCGAAAGGCTGACATGCCAGAACCCCAGAAAACTGTTTCACCACAGACCACACTTCAGCTCTTTGATATCCTGCAGAGAGGCTAAGTATACTTCCATAGAGCCCAGTATCCTGTTCACACTGTGTTGACAATGCACTGAGATCTCACATACAGTACCTACTACAAATTGATATGATTAAAATCCTATTTTGCTTTTATTGTTTTGACCTCTCCTCAAGTGTGTTGTATAGATTTTAGTGCATGTTAATGGTCTGCAAAGGCTAAAATCTCTTTGTTTACTTCACGAACATAATGATATCACTATGTAACATGTGCGCTCCTATTGGCTAGTGGTCCAACACATTGTACGTGGCTTAAGGGTCGGGGCATTTCTAAGTGGTTGACCAATCACAACAGAGCCGGCCAGCTAACCAATCAGAGCAGACTGGGCTCTGGTTTCAGACAGAGGGTGAAAAGAGGTGCTGCAGCACAGAGACGCTACATACTGATATACACCTGAACATCAGCAGGAGAGGACTCTTTAAAGTAGAGACACTACATACTGATATACACCTGAACATCAGCAGGAGAGGACTCTTTAAAGTAGAGACTCTACATACTGATATACACCTGAACATCAGCAGGAGAGGACTCTTTAAAGTAGAGACACTACATACTGATATACACCTGAACATCAGCAGGAGAGGACTCTTTAAAGTAGAGACACTACATACTGATATACACCTGAACATCAGCAGGAGAGGACTCTTTAAAGTAGAGACTCTACATACTGATATACACCTGAACATCAGCAGGAGAGGACTCTTTAAAGTAGAGACTCTACATACTGATATACACCTGAACATCAGCAGGAGAGGACTCTTTACAGTAGAGACTCTACATACTGATATACACCTGAACATCAGCAGGAGAGGACTCTTTAAAGTAGATACTCTACATACTGATATACACCTGAACATCAGCAGGAGAGGACTCTGTAAAGTAGAGACACTACATACTGATATACACCTGAACATCAGCAGGAGAGGACTCTTTAAAGTAGAGACACTACATACTGATATACACCTGAACATCAGCAGGAGAGGACTCTTTAAAGTAGAGACACTACATACTGATATACACCTGAACATCAGCAGGAGAGGACTCTTTAAAGTAGAGACTCTACATACTGATATACACCTGAACATCAGCAGGAGAGGAATCTTTAAAGTAGAGACTCTACATAGTGATATACACCTGAACATCAGCAGGAGAGGACTCTTTAAAGTAGAGACACTACATACTGATATACACCTGAACATCAGCAGGAGAGGACCCAATATTTAGTCTCTACATTATCACAAACAAGTTCTATATTATTGAAAGCATGCTTTGTTTTCAGGAACAAATTCAAATGTTCTAACTGGGTGAGGAAATCTGTTAGGACAGAACAACAGGCTTTCTAAAAATTTGATGTTGAAGCTGAAATACTACAGACTGCTGCTTTAATATTTAAGCTTGGGTGGATAATACTAAGCTTCTCAATTGTGTGTGTGTGTGTGTGTGTGTGTGTGTGTGTGTGTGTGTGTGTGTGTGTGTGTGTGTGTGTGTGTGTGTGTGTGTGTGTGTGTGGTAGGGGGTTAAACTTGGAAGATGGCTTGTTGCCAAGCAACACGGTAAGAGCTGGAAAGGGTGGCGGTGGTGGGGGGGCATTAAGACATTAGAGCAGCATGTCCCATTGATTTCACCCACACAACAAAATAACCTTCTGGCCCTGTGTGTGTGTGTGTGTGTGTGTGTGTGTGTGTGTGTGTGTGTGTGTGTGTGTGTGTGTGTGTGTGTGTGTGTGTGTGTGTGTGTGTGTGTGTGTGTGTGTGTGTGTGTGTGTGTGTGTGTGTGTGTGTGTGTGTGTGAGTGAGTGAGAAAGAAAGGATACATTCCCATGATGACAGCCTCTAGACATTTGATTGGCAAAGACTCTCTGATCATCTCTCTTGCTGTCTCCATTAGCCTGGAGGAAGAGGAGGAAGAGGAAGAGGGAGAGGGAGGAGGAGGCAGAGAAGAGGAGCAGCAGGGGGGAGGAGAGGCAGAGAAGAGGAGCAGCAGGGGGGAGGAGAAGCAGACGGGTGAACAGGAAGAGGAAGCGACAAGTTTAAAATATGAGCAATAGGAGGATGAGGGGGAAAGGGACACGCTCTGTTAGGACTTGATAGAAATACTGAAACATGTTTCATTTGATTTGAGGCCTTCAGTTGGATGGTCCTTCAATACATCCTAAACTAAAGTTCAAGAGGAGAACTGTGTTATTGCAAACAAAACTGTAAATGTGTCGATGTTTTCACCTGGATTACATCGAGATCTCCTCAATCAGTTCACAAAATGTCAGCACCATGTCCACTCTAACTTACTTCAGATTAGACCCAGGGCTTGATTTAGTCATGACATGGTACACAGTGACCTCACCTCTCCAATAAGCCTTGAACAAATGACTAACCCTAATCACACATTGATTTATATTTGGTTGAATTTGCTAAGAAACACAGGCACATTAAAGATTACAACCTTCTTTATTAATCCCTGAGACTACAGGTAGATTTCACTACTGGGGGTTTGATACACACTGAGCCACTGTCACACCGTTAACTCAAAGCATGGGCTGAACTGTACGGCAGAGGACAGGGCCGAATGTGATTCTGGTAAGTGGATTGTTTCAGTTTGAACTGAACATGATTGGACGTCCTTTTGAAAGCTGCAGCTCACTCACCCACACAGAGGACGGCTCTTCTTGATTTCGAAGAATTGGGTTCCTGTGTGGTTGTATCTGAGGGAGAGGTTAGGGACGATACAGTTTGTAGAGAAGTGGACTAAAGTGCTCCTGAGGTTGGTGTCTTAAGTCACAAGTGAGGAGACACAGAGGGACGGTAGCCCTCACGGTGGCGTTGGTTACTACGTTTAAAGGATACTGCAGAGCCTTCATGTAGTTCTGGATGGCCACCAGCCAATCAGGGACCGACATGGACGGCTTGAAGGTCGGGACCGAGGGGACCGGGTGCTGCAGAGAGAGAGACAGATTATTATCTCAAAGAAATCCTAACATGTGGTAGCGTTCAGAGCTCCAAACCACCTCTGACAATCTCTAAACAGACTCAGTGCAGCTCAGTGAGCGCTACACTGGCTACACAACTACATCTCTCACACGGAGAACATTTCATTTCAAATGCCAAATCAATCAGCGACTAGTCTATAGTCTTTTCAATCAATCCAATCCAGTCTGAATATACCTGGATGTACAGTGTGAAAAGTGTGACAGGGAAACATGCATGTAAAAAGCAGTGTGTCTTTCTAGCTCCGTTCAACAAAACTTGAGGATTGTTATTGTTGTGTGTTTCCAACAGCTGGACGTTCTAAAGCCTATATCTAAGAGACCAGTACATACCTTCAAACACACACAGTTCATCCTATAATATAATATGTACATACTTCAATATATCTTCACATTTCAATTTGTTGTAACGTGTTTTTCTCTCTGTTCTTATGGAGGTTAAAAAGCCTCTAACGGCATTCAGATACCAAGGCTCTCATACCACTGCTGTCCCCCTGCTACCATGAGCGGAGGCGGTGGCTCAGAGAGTATTCTGTGCAGAAATGTGGATGACACGTATCGTTGTCTGTATCTGTGCTGCGGTGGAACCAAGTGAAACCACGCCGCTGATCCTGCAGCCGCTTCACCTCGGCGAGATCCTCTCAGAGAGGAAGCCGAGGTCACAGATGTGGCTTCACGAAAGGACGTGACCGAACCAGCAGAGTGGGTCAGGCTCAAACACAACCCGCCACTTCCTCTGACACACGGGCAGCTGGTGTGTGTGTGTGTGTGTGTGTGTGTGTGTGTGTGTGTGTGTGTGTGTGTGTGTGTGTGTGTGTGTGTGTGTGTGTGTGTTTAATTTCCTGTGGGTTTTCCTTCGCTGTTTATTTCCTGAATAAAATAAGAGCTGAGGAGGAAGAATGACGGACAAAGGGACGGGGAGCACTTGCAGATGTTGTGCTGGGTTTCTGTTTCAAAATCATTGGGCTTTAAAAAGTGGGCAAACAATCTACCTGGAAACGGCAAATTATTTAAATACACCATGTACCAAGCTGCCTTTTTTCTAACCAAACACATTTAGCCTTTATGCACAGCTTTAATTAGAAAGACAACACTCATATGTTTTAAATGGCACTAAAGGAACGTCAAAACCCACAATTAAACTATTCTATATGCCATATATCTGTAGTCGGATGTAAAGGCAGGTTATGTGTCGGATAATCACCGAGTATACGGATGAGAGGAAGTATAAAACCCAAAGCAGGCAGTAGATCACAGGTGCTGGATTTGTTTCAGAAGTGTCAGAGAACAGCTGATCTGTCAGAAAAACACCAACTGTATTGGGAATCCATCAAGTGTTCTGGGTTCAGCTCAAAAGACCTCCTGTCAATACCTCCTAGCACCTCTCTGGAAACCCTCCCAACATCAGTGCCAATGCCTCGGCCAATTAAGCAATTATTAATCCATTCAGCCACTCATTTACAAACAGTAGATCAGGCTTCAAACCAGGCGACAGCCCACCGATCCATCCGTCAGACACTGAGTGAGTCAAACAATCAACGGACTGGTCCCGCTTCTAATTATCAGGCCAGTGGACGGTCATTCAGTCCATAAAGCAGCCTGCCAGCACCAGTTAATAGCGGGTTTTACTGCTGCATAATCCCCCATGTTGTAAAATCCTCACTAAGGCGTGACACACTGGCAGCATCCTCTGGCACACACTCTCTAAAGCTGCAGGAGGGGAGAGGACTGATGATCCCTCCCTTTATCTCCTCCACACACAGCAGTGTCACTTCTGTACCATTTATTCGCAGCACGATGAAGTTTCACACTCAGTCTGTACGTTGTGCTAGCTTGCTGCACTCACATTTCGCAGAGTCTTTACGAAAGGGAAATATAGCATGACACTTAGTTCAGCTGTCAGCTTGTTACTGGGTCTCGTGAAATCTGATGATGTCTGAGAATCTGAATCAGCTGTCACAGTCTTTCACATCATAACTGTGAGTCCTTACAGAGCTGCAGATATGAGGAGGGAAATATGTAGTGCCTCCCTGGGAAACAGAGGAAAGGAATGCATGAACACGTAAACAAAGTGAATCCCCGTCAGAAAGCTAATGGTTTATAGTAGGGATGCACTGAATGCCCATCCCTCTGCAGGTACAGATCTGTAGAATAAAAGCACCCATTTAAATCACACTACGTTGAGAGACTACCTGTAATGAAACAACTGCAGTTAATCCTCTCTACCTCCCTTCCTGTTCCCTCCCTCCCTCCCTCCTCCTCCTCAGTTATCTCAAATCCTCCATTTCTGTTTTCTCCTTCCCTCTCCCTTCTTGCTCTCCCCTCCCTCACTGATTACTTCCATCATGCTTCCTCTTGTCCCCCCCCCCCCCCCCCCCCCACACACACACACACACACACACACACACACACACACACACACACACACACACACACACACACACACACACACACACACACACACACACACACACACACACACACACACACACACACACACACACACACACACACAGCAGAGACTAGAAACAGAGGAGGTGTAAACAAAGACATTAAGATGGAGCAGAGAGACAGAAGGAATAGGAGGTCTTATACGATCCTTCTATGACCTTACTTGTGTGGGAACAGTTTTAAAGAAATAGGAAAATAGTTGAAGGTGGTGAGAGAAAGGAAACCCAGAGGTGGGAGAGTGCTACAACATGACCACAGGGCTAAAGCCACCAACAGTCCACAAGTCATTGACTTATGGGTGTCAAACAAAAGCCACTTACAGTAAATACATTCAACCAAGGAAACACAACCTCAGAAGCCAGACTCCTGCAGGCACGTTCCTTCAATGAGCCAAACCTTTCCCTTCTTTTATCAGTTCTACCTGACGCGGTGCAGTCAGAACAGCAGATAAAGTTGACCCGGGGTATTGGTTTATTATAAAATATCTGCAGGAACAAGTGAAACAAAATCCAATTCAACTAGCGCAGCCTTTTAGGTAAACTCAGCTCAGTAGACATCAGAGTGTGTGTGTCGCTGATATGAAGCTCCTACGGCCTTCAATTACCTCTGAAGCACTTTAGCTCCGTATCAAAACTGGTAACCAGAGACGGAGGGAGAGGGGTCGTATTTCCCGCTGTCAAGTTATCTTTAGAACGGGACATCCCGAGGAATGCCGGTCTCTGAGTGTGTGTGTGTGTGTGTGTGTGTGTGTGTGTGTGTGTGTGTGTGTGTGTGTGTGTGTGTGTGCGTGCGTGCATGCATGCGTGTGTGTGTGTGTGTGTGAGGAAAGAGAAACAGCTGAGAAAGAAATGATTAAGCAAAGTCTGGACATAAGACTCCCTGTTTGAGGGCTCACAGCCTCCTCATGAGCACTCACACACCCTCAGTGGTGACAGCAGCACTGAGGGTGTATCTACCGCAGGACGACACACTCAGGAACACGTAGTGAACATTCTCGCTGCCTATGGTGCGTAGTTCTTCGCCTCAGAGGACATTGGTTGAACTAATCCATGTTGGCAGGGATCCATTTTTAAGGTCCAGCTGGGAAAAAACACAATTGTGGTTCAGAAGAATATGACATTCTGCAGATAAATGTCAATTACAGATGTCCTGATTTATTTGGACCTTGAGATTTGTAACCTCTGGTCACACAGATGTCTCACAGATGTTGTGAACAGCTGCAGACGGAGAAGAAATAGCAGAAAATAACCCAAATATAATCCTCTTTTCAACGTCTGAACGGCAACATTTTAATCCAGAAGAATGGAACTACGATGGTTAATGTTTCTCCTACTGATTCTGTGAACACATCTACAGTACTGGAAGGGTTTCTGCTCCTCTTCATCAACAACCAGACAAAACAATCAAATAAAACAGTTAAAAAGTAAACCCTGAAAAAGGATTTAAAAAGTGTATGACGGAAAATTGAGATTAAAGTTGAGTTGCTGATCTTTGCTCAGGTGAGATGAAGCCCGTCCTGTTTCGTGTTCAACGTCCTTTGTGTAGTCCAGTTGGTGTCCAGAGATTATCCACTACCCAGATAGCATTAGAGGGATTATTCGGCCGCTCTGTGCCAACACGTCTATTCCGTTAATGAGGACACGGTGAGGGGCAGCATGGACGCGGGTCACTGCCTGATAATACAGTCCACCTGAGGGGACCATGTGTCTCTACAGAAACCACTTTTACTTTCTTATTCATATCAAAAAACAGTTCTCCTTCAAGTCTACTCCCCAATGGTCTATTTATTTTAGGTTACTGTATTTCAGTTTTGTTAAATGTCACACACAGAATCCGTAATAATTTGCACAATCCCAAAAGAAGACACCAGAAACTAACATGCATCGACTGAGTTCTGCTAAATAATGCTTCTCAAGTAGCTCATTTGTACTAATAACAACGTTGTTCTTAAACTCTCACTTGCACCGTCCCTCAAACTAAAGTTAGTTAACGGCCTGGGTCAGTGAGTGTATCTGCGTCTGTATCTGTGGTAACCACCTGCTTTTAAACTGCTCACACACACACACACACACGGTCAGGTTGCATATCAACAATACAACAATGAAAGCCAAAGGACACCTGTGGTGAGGCGTACAGCCCCCGTATTGTAAATTGCAGTGTCATGGCAAAGCAACACAAAGCAAAAAAAAACATGCACACACGTGATGGTTGAGAAACACGGTAGAGCTGTGAAGACCACCTGGAGTAGAGAAACATTGGAAAAGGAGGTTGTTTCACCGTTAGTCCTCCACCAAAACAGATTGCAGTTTAAAGCAGACACTAAAGGGTCTGAGACTAAACTCACATCTGTGGGTTTTCTTGCTTTGGAAAGCTTCCACGGGGCTCTCCAGGCACAGTTGATTCAATCTGAAACTACAGTTACCAACAGCTTCTGTAACAACACAGACAAATGGTTCATGTGACAGTTGTTGTTGTTGTTGTTGTGTTTGTTTGTGTCCACATCCTCCTGTCGACTTTCTCTCTCAACAACAACATTATGGGATTGTGTTGCTGCCGGCCAAGCGGGTCACTAATGACCACATGGCCAATTAGTAAAGCTAGACAACAAGCAGATTCCCTCCTCTTATTCCTCCTCCAGCGCCGGGAACACAACAAGCATTCATCGGAATCACTGAGAGGAAAACTATGAGGGGAATCTGGGCTGGGGGGCCGCAGCAGATATAGATGTGCATCACGTGCGTGGGGAAGCTCTTCTATCTGCACTTCTCTCCTTCAATGACTCAAATAAAACTGCTCAGAATGGAAGACTAGAGAAGTATTCTATTGATAGTGGAGTCTCTAAATCAGAAAATTGTGAAAGATCTTTTAGAGCCAAATGTCTTGTTTTATTCCAATCAACAGAAGACTACAGAAATGAATTCCACAGTAAAGTAAATCAGGGAAAAGAAGAAACGCTTCACAAACTGCAGCACATGCTTAGTGTTTTAGCCTGATAAATACCTTAAACTATTACCTGATTATCCATCATTATATTGTTGTTCATCACGAATGCTTATACGATTATTCGACTCAGAATATTAGATTTATTCCGAGGGAAATTGGGATTTGTTATAGTTAAAAGATATTTGTAGTCACACAAGTTAAGACTAAAATACAAATATTTATATTTAAAAAAGGAAATGAAAGCATAAAATGTGAGAAGTTAAAGTACAAATGCATTACACAATATAACTGTGGTTTATTATTATTAATAACACCACAGCTGAAATGGATTCAGCCGCTTGTTTTCTGTTTAACTCAAGTTAACAAACCTTAAATATTTAGGCAAACTTCTCTTAAGCTGGTTGCCGGGCGAAGATTCTTTAGGTTTGAGTCATGCAACGCTGTAACTGATATACACAACGTTCTCTGTGCATTCAAATTCTCCACCAGGCAGCCAGAGGTCAGAGGTCAGCCTCAGCTGTTCAGCAGCTTGTTTAATCATGTCTTACTCAAGGACACCAGTGTGTGTGTGTGTGTGTGTGTGTGTGTGTGTGTGTGTGTGTGTGTGTGTGTGTGTGTGTGTGTGTGTGTGTGTGTGTGTAAAGTTAGTGTGATGGGGTTTTGACCTGTGTGAACTATTAGCTTTAACTGCAATAGCGTTGTTGATGTGAAACGTGCATTTGAATTATTTTTACAACCTGTTGGTGTAAGCAGGAATACAGTGTTAATCTAACCTGAAACCAAGTGATAGCACCAGTGTGTGTGTGTTTACTGTGTGTGTGAGGCAGGAGTCACCATGAGTCAGTCACACGCTGTCTGTGAATAAGTCAAAAAGGCAGAACTAACATCACATGACGGGTCTGGCACCCCGATTTAGCACACCACGGTAATGTGATGCCTGTCAGAGAGCATCAGTGTTCACCTGAGAGTGTGAAATAAAGGTTTTACATTGTCACCACCATCAGAACCGCACCAAGAGAGGAGAGAGCAGCTGGAGGTAGCACTGTCATAAGAGGCCGTTTGTTTGATAAAAGCACATTGGATAACATCAGATACGTTAGACAGGTCAATGATTAGGGGACTGGCTGAGACAACAAAGAGACAACTGAATTCCCCCATTGGCTCGGGGATTAATGAAGTATGTCTTCTTCTTCTTCTTAATTAACTCACCTACCAAGTAAAGCATGTGCTTGTTCCAGATCCGCCACTATGACAACGTGCTATTACTCTGGTGTATATATTTATAAAATCAATACACAGGGTTGATAACTAAAAATATAAAGCATTTGAAAATGTTCCTTGTTGCTATGAAAGATTTGCACCGACCTTCTAGCGGCAAGAGACGTGTAATGAATAAATCTCAGACACAACTGAAGCCAGGTCCATGAGATAGCCAGCCGCAGGATCCCTATAGGCCTACAGGAAGAACACTGAGTGCCTCTCACACTCCTCATCCATGAGTCAGCACAGTTTACAACTCTAAAAAGTGCACAGACCTTTGGATTCCTTCATAGTGCAGGAGCCACAGGGAAGCCTGCAGGGAGACCCTTCATAAAGAGTCTATTAACAGAGAAGGAGCTCCCAGGAACCACAAGAATAGTTCTCAGGTAGGTTCATATTTCAGGGCTTAGTAAAACTTGGGGAGGAATGAGTGGCAGCTCTCTCACCTTGGGAAGGTATGCAGCGTTTTGTATCCTGTCCACCATCTCCTGGCCCTCCGGGTGCACTACGGCCACATGGGTCCACATCCTCTCCCAGGTTACACTCTCAATGGGAAAACCGGTCCTGTTCACGTAGAAAAGAACCCCTCCATCCTTCTCCTCTTCCTCCCCAGGGGACCTGATGCTGTTATTAGGGGGGGAGGCGGAGGAATCCTCCTGGGTGCTGCAGCGGAGGAGGCAGTGCGAGCTGGAGCTTTTTGACCGGCCATGCCTGCTCAGCTTGGCTGGGGAGGTGCCGGCCCGGCTCGGGGAGTTGGGTCCGGTCATTGATCCCAGGAGGGCCAGGAAGAGGAAAAGTTAGGCAGGCTGTCCTCCTCCAGCTACAGGAGCTTCTCTTTGTATGTCAGTGTTGGACAGTTCATGTTCATGTTCCACAGCAAACCTAGCAGGGGTAGAGAAAGAAATGCAAACCGTAACGTGACAAACTGAGCATTTGTAAAGCACGACTGAATGCAGTTCAAATGTCAATACTCGTTTCAAGGTGAATTTTGATAACATTACCACAAAGGATCGGTCCTAATATGTCCATTAAGGCGGTAATGTGTTTAATAAGGTGCTTAACACAGGGTAGGCACCACCAAAGATTTGTGCCTCCCTATGTAGAAGGAGAGAACAGACGATGCTACAGTGGAGAATGAAGTCTTGTCAGAATGATCTCTTATCCCGTTACAGATGAGAAGTCCTCCCCCATGTAGAAGCATTGACCCAATAATGATTCCTATCATAAAGCAAACCCTTAACTGAATGTTGAAGGTATACATTTGAAAACAAAATAGTAGTAGAGAAGTCATATGTCCAAAAGGACCCAAGGAACACCCTGTACCAACTCAGCACATCATAATAAAAAAAACTAGCAGTGGTGGAGTAAAAGTACTAATACCACCCTGTTCAAATAACACATGTCAGGTGAAAGTACTCCTAAAAGTATTTAAGACCAATAATGGAAATGTACTTCCAAGTATTGTGTTTCAAAATATCAATTAATAAAGTAACTAGTAAATAAATATGTAAAATACAAACGTTTGCTTCGAAAAGTAAGTCCAGTAGAAGTACAGAGCAGTATACAATGAAAATACTAGGTCAATTATACAAGTACCTCAGATGTGTTACTTTCCACCACTGAACCCAACGAACACCAGCTTAGCACATTAAAAACCCGTGGAGTCAACAACTGTTATCAACACACAACAACAACAACAACAACAACAACAACATACAAACACGGGTTATCTCCCTTATGAAAAGCTAGCGAGAGTTCAATTGAAGGCAAATAGAAAACTAACAACAGAAGGAGAATCTGTTCAATAGAACTAATGGGTAACGTTACCATGGGCCCAGGTGAACAACCAAAACAGGCATGTTTTGTTCATAACGTTATTACTAAAGCATGAATATTAAAGGAACATCTAAATAAAATAGTGGAGAGTATGTCCAAAATGACCCCAAAGGAACACCCTGTACGAACTGAGCTCATTGGGATGTAAACAACCTACTACACATGGTAAAGAAACACACACGTTGCCTACAGAGCAACAAAGGCGTAAATAACACGAGTAAGTCAAAACAATATTATTGTCAAATCAGCAAGACAATAGAGTATGCAACACATGCTTGTTGATTTATTTGTAATATATCGAAAGACAAACTTTTAACAGAAGACAATGGTTTCTAATGAGTAACCTTACCATTGGCACAAGTGGGCAGCACACATTTTCCGTTGGAATATAACGCTGAAATATGACCAATTCAAACGTACCGTATTTTCCCCTGGGGCTCCGATTTTAGATAACCCACAGTCCCTCCGGTTCATAAGGCATTTTATCCGAATAACACACAGTGAAGCGAGGTAGGTCCCATTCATTCCCAAAGCGACAGGATGTAAAGTGTTGTTTTGGTCCAAGGCTTTGTAACTTCACTCCTTCTTGTCAAGTGTCAAGCTAGCAGAAGCTAACAACCGTTGGGCTAGGAATACGGTAAAGTCCACTTCAAAATAAAAGCACTTCGTTTGTCGATCATGTTTATTTAAAGAAAAACTACTACGACACATTGCAGCATATTCATACACACGTCATGTATTTGTTTATGAGAGGTTTAAATGTTTCAAGTCCAGAATTTCATCCAATTAAATCCTGTTCTTGTCGGAGATTTTCTTATTTTGAAAACAGCAGCCAGTAGTTCTTCTTTTTCGTTAGCTAGCTAAGAACACTGCGGGGGCCGTTGCCTCCCACCTCCCCATTCCGGGGAAAATGACCTCCTCTCTTCATTCCTCCCGTTAGCAGATTCGGTATCTACCTCCAAAGAACATCAGGTTTCATGTTGATTGAACAAAGGCTCCTTCAATCCCTCACATGATGAAATCATTGGGGATAAAACGGTACCTGCTGTTCTTCCTCTATCTCTCTCTGTTGCTCGTACCCCCGGCAGCCACCAATGTTCGGCGGCTCCTCATTGGTGGAGCCGACAAAGAGGGGCGGGCTTTGTGTTACGCTCTATGCTAATTAGAACTGGCGACGCTCCCTGATTGGTTGGCTTTGATGGACGAAGGCGTCAACAAGTGATTATCTGCAACAAATGGGATTTTTTATCCCTTGTTGTAACTGTTGATTTGTTTTCACATTTTATACATGTCCAGGTGCTTGACAAGAGAATAGTTTAGCAATAAACAAAGGATATAACCATATAATTATTCTCATCTCAAAAGTCTATCCACACAAAATAAAGACCTAATATCATTTATAATATATTTTTCAACTGCGGTATTAAATAATGATGACTACAGTGTATTACATGGGGATAACATGTTTTATTTACTGCATATACAAGCAACGACAGGGGAAACATGCTTTCAAAAGTCACAAATAAATGAAAATAACTTGAACTAGAAGGCAACAGGTGTATACTTTGCAGCAAAACTATGTTGTGGGAAGCAAGAAATTGAGCATCATTTCAAATAATTGTCCATATTGAACATTTGACTCACATTGTGGTACATTTCCCATGGTTAACTTAATTTACAACTCCCCCTTCTGGACAAAACCGTGTTTACATCACAGGAGAAAGGAAACACACTGAGTTAGAGCATCAGCATTGGATTTAAAATACTGACCAATGTTTCAATTCATTGACAATTTACCCCCAATATAAATACATTGCCTCTAAAACAAATATAAAATGAGCGTATTCTGGTTAAATTCAACCCCACCTCACATTTTATGATCTTGATTATTTGTGGGGTTTGTTGACTCTGGCAGAGAGGGTCTCATTGGACGCTCCAGCAGTAGACGGGGGAGCTTTCACGGTGCTGTAGGTCACTTCATCTTTACCAACCAGAACCTATAGGAAGTAAAAGAACACACACATTACAAAATAGGACATTACACACAAGATGATGACAGAAAATACCAACGTCTAATGATGAAATTCAGCTAAAAAAAGAACTGCACATCACACATTTCAAATAATTCTGTGGGATTTTAGTGGAAGTAAGATACTTGTTTTTCAACATGAAAACATTGCTTTCTATATTAAGTACCAAGACTACTGCAGACAGCTCACCTGGGCTGTACTGTTGGTGTTTGTGTGGCTGATCGAGGTGTAGAAAACCTCCTCTTCAGGATCCGCCTGCACAGAGAGGACAGCATAATGTTGAGGAAATGTGGAGTTCTTTCATGCTGTCTCAACCCCTGATTTCTGGGTCTGGTCCTCTTGTTGAGGCAAGCTACATGAACTAACTTCCCTTTTACATTTTGTAGCACATTATCACACACTCAACACTGCTATTTCTTATGAATTTGCAGAACAAACTCCTGTGAAGTCTGATCTCACCGTGTCCTGACAGCTTTCGGAACAGACTGAGTCACTGTTGGGTTTGAAGTCAGCCTCTGCACAAACACACAGTCCAGTTACATTTAGTCAAAAAGCAGGTTACGTTAATGCACATGCACAAACCTAGCAACACCTGTGCAATGTCATGACACTGTGTATGTCCCCTGTTCATTGCCTCAGGTAGTATTTGTTGTGGTGGCAAAAGATTTTCAACTCTAATCCAATCATCAGATAAATCCCTCTTCTCACGACAGAAGGCAATCAAATGAAACAATAAATACTGAGGATTTGATGCTTGTATGTATAGTTGGTGTATTTGAATGAGACTCATGGTAGGGTTAACTCAATATGTTGCTCACACATCACAGGCCTGAGGATCAAATGTACAACAGACCCACACAGTCAGTTGTATGTTATGTTCTTGTTGTATAAAATCAATTCAGTTTTTAACTCACGATGCGGTCATCTATTTGTGTTTCTGAAAAGACAAAGAGGATTTCAGTTTTCTTAGTGAACTCCTTGGGTTATCAGAACATTTTGTGGATCAAATCTGTGAATCGAATCACCTTTAGATTTCCTCCATCCTACAACTGCAACAGCTATTATCAGGAGTGCAGCTAAACCCACGGCCACAACGACGTACAACCACCAATCTGAAATAGAAACATATCACTTATTGGCAGCAGCTTTGTGTTTTGAGTAATATATCACATAATAAGTGTTGGGCTGATTTACCTACATCTAAAACAAAGGTTACTAGATACCGTACTAACCTGATCTTTCCTTTCCAGATTCCTTTTCATTAGTTTCAGTTGTTGCTATTTAGACAAACAGACAAAACACACTTTTAGCTGGTATTTCTTCCATCAGCAGTAAATAAATGCAAAAAATGGAGTTCAAATCAATTAAATAAACAATGGAATTTGCTTTTTCCTTCAGCTTTGTGATTTTAAACATCTAGCCTGTTTTCTTACTGCTGAAGGTCAACACTTTTCTTGTGAAGCTATCCGTCACGTTACACTTCAACAAGTCATATCTTTTTGATGTGTAAATAAAATGTGATGTCCTAAAGGTCACGCTGGCCGAGCAGGAAGTCTTTGAAGTCTTTAAATCTTCGTTGTTATTATCCACATCTCGACCGTGAAACAGCCACTTCACTGAGTGTCTACAGTCTCCATTACTCTTCACAGAGCAGCGTAACGTCACCTCATCATTGTCCTGATGTTCAGTCACTGAAGGTGGAGATATTGAGAGAGAACGACAACAAGAGTAAAGTTAACTTCAGCCTGTCATCTTGTGATGTTTCAGTACATTGCTCTGTAGAGACATGTATGTAAATACTCACTGGTAACAACAGAGAGAACAACCTGAGAGTCTGAAAAATCTTCTGATCTGATCTGTCTGCAGGTGTAATCACTAGCATCCTCTTCTGTGACTTTCTTTACAACCAGAGAACAATTATCCGTTACACTCAGTCTGTCTGCTTTAGCTTTGGCGTCTTTACCGATCTGCCCGCTGTCGACGAGCTTTGTTGATGATTTTCTTCCTAAATCACTGAAGAGCCATGTAGTTTGCTCACAGCTCCCCCTCGCACTGTGACAAGGCAAAGGGACTTCAACTCCTTCTTTGACAATGAAGGAGAGGACAGGCTCTTTGGTTGCTACCCCTGAGAGGACAAAGACAGAGTGCAGTTCTGTGGCGAGCACTTAATGCACTTTACAACACATTCACACGAGATTCAGAGACAACACAAGGAGGTCCAATATCTTTCCTTTTGATCCTCCGATGGATGGACGATGGCTCTACCTCTTCAGTCACATTTTCCCAATAACAGGTAATTTAATAGCTATTGTGAGGATTTTTGAGCAAATAGATGATCGTCCCTACAAGAGTCCATTAAGAAGGCTACAGTCAAAATAATCAAACATAGCTGTCTGGGTTAGATGGAGGTAAGATAATAAATCACATTGCTAAAATAAAGTTCTATCCACATGATAAACATCCTTACCTGTAATCTGGAGCAGTAAAACAGTCATTTGACTCCATTTGATTTCAGCCATCGTGATTCTCGTTGTCTCTTGCTCACACTTTCTCAAACGTGAACACCGTTTTGAGACATAAATCTTCTTCCTGTGGTTGGGAAAGTGTGAACTTCCTCATGGGCACACTCTTCTCTCCATATGAGGATGTAATCAGTGGCGGCTGGCCAATAGAGGGCGCTAGGGCGCCGCCCCACCACTCACCTCTCACCACATTTCCTTGAATAAGACCAAAGCCCGTCTACGGAAAGCCCCTTCACTCTCTATTCACCCCCATTGTACCGAATTTGGCTGCAGTTCACCTAGGGGGCGATCGCGGGCGAGTGCAGAATACATGGACCCCTATGGAGCTAGGCGGCTAGCTACATCATTCTCCTAGCATATCGTCTACAAAATCCAAAATACTACTGTGGTTTCCGAGAGGTCGACAGGGATTTTTCGTCAAAAGTGGAATAATCTGGGGGTCATAGCCTTTTGTTTTCTTACAGGTTGGGCAGTTGCGACCCAGGTTCTGCTAGCATCTGGCTAATGAAAGCCGATTGGTCAATGAAGAACTCACGACTGGTTACGACCGAAGAATACGCTTTGTGGTACCTGTCCACAGAACATCAACAACGCTCTTAAGGTGCCAACCGCCGTTAAAAGAGAAGAAGAAGAAAGCTCTTAAGGAGGACTCTGAAAGGACATTACAATCGAACTTTTTTATTTGATTATGGTCAACTTTGGATGTACTGATCCTACCACACACATACATTGTATTGTAAAAATAAATTTGAAAGTTAACTGATTACGAGCATGTGTTTGTTTTCTTACCTTGAGCGTATGTTCGATATTGCTATATTGCTACCTTAAGGATAAATCCCGCTTTCTAGAACATTAAACATTCCGTAAAAAAAAGTTGATTAAGATAAAGATGCCGCGTCAGTGTGCTGCAATTAATTGCAAAAATTCTCAAAAAGGACTGTCCTATTTCAGCTTATAATCAATAATAATAATATATAATCAGTCAATATTAAAAGTTCTCTGGTGCCACGGAGCCAAATCAGCTGCGATCGTATGCAGCTGTTGCTGCGAGGGAAAGGAAAGGGAAGGAGAGACACAAGGTGCCGTAAAGCAATTTATCACGCATGACGTCATCCGATTTACAAAAACCTAATTTTAGTCAAAATCAAGCGAATATAAAATACTAGCTATGTGTCGTTTGTGAGGATTATCCATTCCATGTTTAAAAAACTATAGCAGTGATTTAAAAAAAAATTATATCCAAAGAAATGTAGGAATCTATGGGTGGGGCTCCATAGGACCACATTCATTCTGCACTGGCCCACCAGCGCCCCCCAGGTGCAGTACCATACCGGAACGGTTTTGAGAGTGAACGTTCTCGTCAATATTAAAAGTTCTCTGATAAGACATAAAACAAATTAAATCAAAATGAAATAATACAATACAAATATTTCGAAATATATGTATATATTTTTTTAGATGTGCAAGATAAATATTTCATAGTTAAAGATGAGTAAAGTTGTTTCGTTCGTTGACATTGTCTGATTGGTGACGTATTTCCGCCCTGGGGCGCAGGAATCTTTGCCCGTAGACTCTCGTTAAAAGCTGTACATGCGCAGTAGCTCCTCTTCAATACAAGAGATATGACGATGTTGGGGCGCACCTCTCCTGCGCCCCGAGCTGAATGCAGCTGGATTTGGCGGCGGGGCTGACGTCACAGCCTTCTGTCATAAAGTATGTGTATGGTCCATGTTATATATGATTTAAATATATAGAGATAGAGATATATCTAGAGATATATATAGAGATAGATAGATATTTATTATATATGTATATTGGCCCTCTGTATAGTAATATAGCACATCTGTATATGTGTTCATACTACATCTGTTTATACTATGCCAATTATTCCCCCCTCTTTATACTGCCCTTATCTTTACATAATCACTCTTAACTGCATATACTGTACATACTCTATATATCGCACTTGTTTCTCTTTGCACTTCTATCTATCATCTATAATGTTGTTGTTGTTGTTTTCATTTATGTAAATACACTCGTTTGATACCTTAGTACATGTATGCATGCGTTTTAAAAAATATATATACATTTTGGAGTTATAGCCCCCCCTGGAGAAAACTCCACCAGCCGCCACTGCATGTAATAAAGGTTTCCGATGCCCTCTTTGTAAACACATTTGTGCTCCAAGCTTAATAAGTGACGTACAACGTCATTTTTGTATGAAAATAATACACAATTATAATTAAAACTACTATTATTATTGATAATAGCCATGAGTACTGGATACTTTTAGTATTCATTATTTTATCATTATTGCATTTTTAAATTGTAGTTTTATTAACTTATATTTCTGATAACAACAATAATACAATAATAATATAATAATAAAACTAATAATAATAATACTAATAATACAACAATAATACAATAATAATAATAATAATAAAACTAATAATAATACTAATAATAATACTAATAATAATAATAATAATACAACAATAATAATAATAATACTAATAATAATACTAATAATAATAATAATAATACAACAATAATACAATAATAATATAATAATAATACTAATAATAATACTAATAATAATACTAATAAAACAAATAATAATAATAATAATACTAATAAAACAAATAATAATAATACTAATAAAACAAATAATAATAATAATAATAATACTAATAATACAATAATAATACAACAATAATAATACTAATAATAACTAAAACAAATAATAACTCAAATGAATATTATAAATATTATTCTTAACATTTATGATTATTTGTTTTATGTCATGTTATTTTATTCAGGAAAAAACTTGACAATAATACAAACAAAAAGCAGAAACCCTGAGAGGTAACACTTGGTCACTGAGTTCGATAAATTGCCTGACATCAAGTCAACAAAGGAAAACACATTATACACAATCTCTTATGAGAAAACATATCCATTGCTGATTCCACATTTACTGTTTACACCCTAACCCTACAGCAAGCCCCTCTGCACAGAAAGGCTTCTGACAGCAATACCTCCTGAAAGCGTTCACACGAATAAATGTGACGGAAGAACTGTGTGATTATATGTTAATGTGAGAACCAAAAAAGCACCTTTCATATTTACACACTAACAATAACAACCATACAGTATGCAGATGATCTTCCTTTATATATCCATAACAGGGGCTTTAATCTGGGATTATATACATTATTATACATAGGAAATACCCCGCAGGAGTTTGACAGGGGAGACATCTTACCCAAAGGTATCAATGAATATCAGAAACACAGTGAGTGAAATTCTAGCTAGTCCCTCAAAGAATAAAAAGGACATGAGCTGTCACTGTTGTTGCTTATTTGTTTGGTTTGTCGATGGTAGCGTAGATGTTACTGGGATCAGCGAAGGTTCCAACAGAAAGAGAAGGAGCTTTCACCGTGCTATAGGTCACTACATCATCTTCATCCCCCTCCTTACTCCGAACCTGGGAAACAAAAAGGGAACAGCGACACGCATTAATGGCACGACCTGATTTGACCTGGGACAATACAACACTTTGTAATTAAGAAACATGACCGTGCAAAGCAGAAACCTGACACTGAACAACTCCATTCAATACAACTAAACCTACAAGAACACAACACCATGAATAAGGGTGAGTATGATTTTCCACTTGCTGTTAAACTTCTTTTCAGACGTCCATGTCCCCGGGCCTCAGAATGAAATGGACCCTTTAACCTTTTTAATCCAGATCCATCTGCTGGTCAAAATATACATTTCAATACTGCCAATACACATCAGCATTTGCTGTGCTTTGTGTATATTAGCAAATGCTAGCATGCCATGATATTGATTATATATAAGATTGTATGTTATAAGCAGAAGTACATTAGCAATGTCAAAGAGTGGTGCAAGAATGAGCCCTGGGTCAGCATTTTAGCAGCTCTTCAGTTTGTCTCAAAGTCAATGTTTTTTCTTGACTTGTTTTTGGTTAGGTGCCTGGAATAAGGTCTTTGGTTAAAACAAGCATTAGATTTTCATGTTTGGTTGTAAGACATAAAAGAAACCCAACAAATTTCGGAGGTTGTAACACTTTTGAAGATAGATCACACTGACCATTAGCTGCCTTTAGATTAGCCCTGGTGACCTTGGGGTAGTTTGTTTATAGTCTAACATCACACTTTTTTTACTTGCAAATGCATTTCCCTTCAACTATTTGGAAACCCCTTTGCTTTTAGTCGGGGAGGTCCTTGTTATGCCAACTTCCGTCAGCCTGCAAAAATACATCATGCCTGCAGAGCTCTGATTTCAGCATGCTAGCATTAAGGGTTTGGTTAACATGTTGCATGCTTTTAGCTTAAAACACTACAGCTGCAGGATTAAATAGTGAGACATTGTCAGGGTTGGGGAAACAGGACCCAAGTGCAGTAAATCCAGGGGAAGCAGGTAAGGGTCAAAAACAAAAAGCGAGCTTTATTCAAAAGCTGTTGATGAAAACATGAAGCAAGGGGAACACAGGACATGAAAAACACTTAGCTCCAGACATGAAGGGCGACAGGAACAGGCAGGTATCCTGGACAAGATCAGGGAAGAAATGACGACGACCGAACACAGACAAAAGGGGAACAGGGACTAAATACACATGGGTAATCACAAGACGAGAGACAGCTGGAAGGGGGAGGAGAAACACAGGGGCAACAGGTGAACACAATGACACAATCAGGTACAGGAGGGAAACGCAGACAGGAAGTGAAGCTTAACAAGAAACAAGAGGGGAAACATTTCAAAATAAAGCACACAACACAGAGACATGACAGACACGAAACAAGGATCATGACAGACATTTGTGCTATTTCAACACCTGTGTAACCCATCAGACATCTCACCTGGGCTTTGCTGCTGTTGTTCTTGCTGTAGCTGACAGAGGCGTAGGACACATCCTCTTTAGGACCCGCCTGCACAGAGAGGACATAATGGTTGCTAAGTCACGTGTCAGCACTGCAGTTTAGCGGCATCATTGTACTTCTCCTTTTTCTCTGTGGTAAAAGCAAGTTGAATCTATTTAGAGAAATACAACCAAACAGCGCTTCTTCTACTGCTATGTTTAGATCAGCGATACTCAACCCGCGGCTCGCGAGCCGCATGCGGCTCCTTTAAGACTAGTTGCGGCTCTTTTAAGTCCCACTTAAAAAAAATAAAAATCTCAAAAAATCTTTAAAAACGAAAAACAAAAACATTGTCAGCAGAATTCATCAACATTTCATTATCACTCACAAGTCACGTGTATTAAGCCGCCCCTCCCCCCTCCCTCTGAACAACCAATCACAAACAGGGCCGGGGTGGGCCATTTTCTCAGTCCGGGAATTTAATTCAAATTCAGGCCACTCTGATATGGAGGAGGAATTTGAGTCCATGAAAAGATAAAACAAACAAAAAACAATTCTCTCTCAATGCTTTTTATTTGTTTTAAACAAAGGTATATAATACTTTGCGTCACTTTAACAATATATAATTCAAATTCAAATAAAATAAAGATAATGATAAAGAAGAAAAGTTATTTCACAAATCAAAGTTATTTCAAAAATCAAACTGCACATACTGTATTTAAGATTAAAACAGCAAAAGTTTCCTCAGCAAAGTGCTTGTCTTTGCGAATTCGTTAATGACAGTGTCATTGTCAATGGACATCAAAATGTCCTTTTCAACACACATGAGCATAAATGCATCAAGGAGTTCCTGCGACATTGAGCTTCGTAGCCTGGTTTTCACACATTTTAAGGCAGAGAAGCTCCGCTCGCATGCAACCTGGGTGGTTGAAAGAGTCAAGAGAAACTTATAAGCCAACCCGATTACATGGTAAGCATCTGTGAGGAGGTTATATTGTGTGAGGATCAAGTAAACGCAGATAGCACAGTTTTTGCAAGAAGAGCATGTCCTGCTCTCCAGCTCAAATTCTGGCTCCATGTATGAAATTCCACTACCCTCCTCATCAGTCTGTGTGACCTCTCTTCCTGTCCTGACCACATAATCCTCCAGAGGAGACTTTTTCAGTCTCTCCCACTGGGATGCCAGGCTATACAGCTCGTCATGCAACCTGCTGACAGTCGCTCTGTCATCAAACCTCAATACACACTTGCTTAACTCTTGCAGTGCTGTACTGGGGATTCCGTTTTCCCTCAACTCAGCAAAGTTGTTTGGGTCAAGGCAAGCAAAATCTGAGGCAAGTGTTGCATTGGCTGCAAACCTCCTGTTGATACTGCCAGCAACTGTGTCCAGAATAACATTATGGACCTTGACCTCAAATGCAGTATAAGGTGAGACTGGTGGGTCATCTTCCTGGAGCTCTCCTGGCATTCTTTTCTTTTTTCTGAGTCGTTTTTCTGGGAGAGAACTCTCCACAACAAGTTCACTGTCTGCCTCTTCCAGTTTCTTGTTGGCCCAACTCACAAACACATCAGCTGCTCCTTTAACTCCCTCAAAGTCCCTGGCAAATGTTTTGAGGCTTTCCTCTGTCCCCTCAACCAAACGCTGAGCTGACAAAATATTCATCCCATGTGTCTGTAAATACTTGGATAGAGGGGAGGTGTGCCTGAAGATGCGGAGGAAAATCTGGGCTGTGAGTACAACCTCATATCTCAAAAGGGTTTCCACATGCCCCTTTGCTTTGGCCCTGACCACTGACTTCATAGTGTCATCCGCTTCAATTGCCACCAGGGTCAACAAGAGGTCAACATAGAGAGCATCCCTTGGATCGCCAAAGCTCCCAAACACCTTTGTAAGGGCCTGATCCTTAGCCCACCACCTTGTAGCTCCTATTGGAGCCAATTTCCGGTGACGTCTGTCCTCACTCATCTCCTCCCACTTTTGCATGCGTTTCCACGACTCCTTCAGAAACACTGCCACATCATTCAGAATGGAAAAAAGTGATGTGCTTTCAACCACACTGCCTGTTGTGTCTGTCAGAACAAGATTTAACACATGGGCATAACACCACATGTGAATCTGTGTAGGAGCCAGTTCAGAGAGCAATGCTGAGAACCCCTGATATTGGCCCTGCATATTGGCAGCACCATCAGTGGAGTTGCCCACACATGTGCCAATATCAATGCTGAGATCATCCAAAGTCTGTTTCAACAGGTCAGTGAAATGCTGACCTGTGGACTTCTCACAATCCACCACAGCAACCAGTCGCTCATGAATCACATCTGTCACATACCTTAGTATGACAGAACATTGGTCTGTGGATGACACATCCTGAGTAGTGTCTATCTGTACCGAAAACATGCCTGCCTCTCTGACCTCATCAGCGATTCTGCGTTTTATCAGCATTTTGAGTACATCCACCACTTTGTTGACTATGTCCTTGGAAAAAAGTGTCACAAGAGACCCTCTTCCTTTTCCCCCACTGTCATGGTGAATTTTGCTTTGCTCAATGCAACTGCTAATGTGTTGCTGAAGACAGGGATCATATCGGCCCAAAAGCAGTAGCAACTCTAAAAAGTTGCCATGATTGACTGCAGTGATCTCTAGGGTGTGAGCAGCCTCTGCCTTATCCCCTCGATAACTAAGACCACATTTTCCAATGACTTTAACCACATCAACAATGCGTTCCATTACCTGGCGCTTCTGTTTAACTTTCTCATGATGTAAAGACATCTGTTTGCCTGCCAAAAGGCTGTTTACATTTGCATCTTTAGCCATCAGAAAGTAAGCATCTGCACAATTCCTATGTATCTTACTTTGTTCTTGCTCTTCAATGCGCTGATGGATATGTTTCCATGCCTTCATACCACCCTTAATGAAGGGATTGTTTGTTTTAGCAGGTGGCGCAAATGCCAAACAAACAGAACAGTACAGTGATTCTGTTTTGTCACTGAAAGTCAACCATTTGCGGTTGGTGCCTTGTTTGTTGTAGAAAACTTTGGCTACAGGGGGTGTTGTGGGTGGCTGAGGATGGAAACTAAAAAACATTTGTAGGTCTTGTCTCTGAGGACGAGAAAAATAATCAAATGCCTCCTCATCTATGCTATTGGCTGCCTGTGAGATCTCCTGCTGCACTCCTGCTGTTTCTAAGGTTCCTCGAGCCTCCCTCTCAGCATCTGACTCTCCTATATTATAGCAATTAGTCACATAGACAATTATTGATTAATTATTGATTGAAGTGATTACTTATTTCATTTGGGCTTATTTTGATGCATTTCAAGTAATTAGTTCGTTTTAAATCCTGCTACCTGTTTCCTCTGTGGTCCTGGCCTCTCCATGCCTACTGCATTCTCCTTCAGACTGCACCTGATCCTCTGAGGCTACAGAAAATGTTCATTAAGAGTTGTCTATGTTGCTAGAAAACATGACACACTTTATTTATCCTTTTATTCACTGATTAATTCATTTATTTATTTACTGTAATTGTGGTTGTGTTAAATGATTTGCATGATTTAGTCTACCACCCTACCATGGTTTTCTTCTCTATGCCAATATTTTACATCACAAATGTCTATCTTGACTAACTACAGTATCTTCCTCTACCTGGCCCTTCAGTAGTCGTGCCCTCCTTGGGATCATCAGTAGCACTGGAAGTGGTCTGCTGAGCTGTTGCTAGAAAACAATCGATAACAATAAAAGAATATATTTAATAGTGAGTTGATAACCACAGTGTGCGCGCCTCTGTGGAAATGCACGATATGACGGCGAGACGAAATAGGTTACAGTTGCAGAGGAGATAAGCGTGACAGCACATTTGAAACTGTTTGTCAAAAAATGGAAAAATGGAATGCAAAGCAAGTGTTCGGTTCGTTTACACACAGCAAGCACGGGACGTGAACATCTCTGCATCTGCATTCGTGCTCAGTCCGAAATGGATAGAAATCGACAAGAAAACAGATTCTTCCTTTCACATCAAAGCGTCGTGCCCGCGCGGTGTCCGGATAAGTGCTCATTGCAACTTGAAAATAGAACAGTCTATTCCCTGCACGGGTCTGAGCGGGCTCAGCTCACATTATAATAAATGGGAGGGGAAGGCTTGAACATGAAACATGATGCTGATTCCCGCGTCATAGAACGCGGATAGAACGCGCGTGCAGACTCTCCAGTAATTAAAAAAGGCAACTAAACACCCCAACGTGCTCGCGCTGCCCCTGTTCCTGCACACGCGAACCATGTACAATATTTGCATACAGCACTTCTAAATAATGATATTTATTTTAATTGCATGTTTGAGATGCATTTAATAACAAATATCAAACAACAAATGTGATCGTCCCTATTTAATATTGCGTTAGTAACCACATGTGCGCGCCTGTGGGAATGCAGGCTACAGTTGATGAGGAGATACAGTGTGATAAAGCGTTAAGCAATTGTTCATCAGAACTGGAATGTAAAGAAAGTGTTCGGTTCTTCTTTGAATATAGGAATACACTTCTAAATCATATAAATTGTGAGATTTTACATATTTAACAACAAAAGCAGTCAGATGACAGTTGAGTTGACATTGCAAACGTTCGCCACGTTATAGCCTATTTGATCAAATTCACAACCAGGCCTATTATCCATATCTCTCAGTAACCTACCAGCTTGTCTTGAGAACATATCTGTCAATTTGGCACATTTGGCTGCCACCTCCTGTCTTTTTTTAAGCTTAGCCCTCTCCGTTCCACCTGGCCTCTTTCTACCCTCCTTCACTGACGCGCTCTGTTTCGCGCCGTTGTTATTTAAAAGACGAGCCGTGGGCCAAACCATCTGAAACATTTGGGAGGAGAGAATTCCCTTACATGGTAGAACCTATTTAATCTGCTGTGATGCAGCAGGCGGCTGCGCTGCAATGGTGAATTTATGCAGACTACAGTTGAATTGATATTAATGCAAGAATAAGATAAGTGACAAAAATTAGTTACAACTATTTTCCCCATGGGCCAATCAGGCCAGGTCGATGGTTTGGGCCGGGAAAGGTCCCGGATAATACCATTGCCACCCCGGCATTGATCACAAATGATTTCAGGTTTCCCGCTCTGATTGCAGGTGCGCGAGATAATTGCTCCGTCACACTGAGAAAACTAGCTTACAGCACTACGCAAAAATGGCAAAGGAATATAGGAAAAGAAAATATGAAGAGGAATATCGAACATTTAAAGAGGACTGGGAACTCGAGTTTTTCTTCGTCTCCACCGGTTCAGGAAAATGCATCTGCCTGCTTTGTGATAACGTCATTTCACAATTTAAAAGGTCCAATTTGCAGCGCCATCACGACACAAAACACCCGAAGTTCAGCACCGACTTGTGGAGAGCTGAGGGCGGAAAAGCTGGCGAGACTCAAACAGAACCGAACTGCTCAAAAAAACTTATTCCACACTAATACGAGTGAAAGAGCAACAGAGGCATCCTACAAAATCACACATGAACTGATGAAAAAGATGAAGCCATATACTGATGGAGAAATGGTGAAGGATTGCATACTGCTGGCTTGTTCAACGTTGTTTCCTTAGAAAAAAGACCTGGAACGAGATCAAACATTTCAGAGAATATTGCACATACTCTTAAGGACAAACTGTCATCCGCTGAGTTTGTCAGCCTTGCAATGGACGGAAGCTTGGATATCAATGACACGCCACAATTACTCAACTTTATCCGAGCCATCAACAGTAAGTTTGACATTACAGAAGAACTGCTTGACATGGTTTCACTGGAAAATGGAACAACGGGCATTGAAATAAAAAACGCTGTGCTGGAAACATTAGAAAAGTTTAACATTGGACATGAAAAAATCACAGCATTCACAACAGATGGCGCACCGGCGATGCTTGGTAAGAGGAACAGAGCCGTGGCTTTGCTGAAAGAAACGCTGAAAAACGGCGGGGTTGCTGCTGAGGGTATTTTCTCATACCATTGTATTGTGCATCAACAAGCCTTGTTTGCTAAGTTCAAATGTCTGAATGAAGTGATGGCAAATGTAATCGAAGTGGTTAATTATATCAGGGCCACCTAAATCAAGAAACCACCTACATTTTAAACTGCTGTGTGAGGAGTTTAACACTCACTATGGAGATTTGGTGTTACACACCGAGATCAGATGGCTGTCTAAAGGACGTATGCTTGCACATTTCATGGACCTGCTTGAACCCCTGAAATCCTTCTTTGTCGGCCAAGGGGAGACTTCCCGATTTTCCTTTTTGAATGATAAAGAGTGGGTGCAGTCTGTTGCAACCGAAACAGATTGAGTCTGCAGCACACAACAGAGGCCCTTCGGATCGCCGTTTCCAGCGCAGAGCCCGACTTCAAATCACTTGTGCGGCAGGAGTGTCAGAAATCACATTGAGTGTGAAGTAAGTAACATTACTCTTCTGACAACCCCTGCTGTCTATAATCTGCTGTTATATGGACTGTGATGATCAGTAAACATGCTGTCTGTTATCTGTTGTAATGGGCAGTGATGATCAGCAATGTGTGTTTTGTGGTTGCAGTGAAAATAATAAATCACAGTTATTGCACTGTACATTATGCTTTTCATTCCTTAGTAACATATTACTATTATCCATATTCTCAAATGCATAATGCTTTCAGGGAGGAAAGGAGCGTTTTTGGATTGTGGCTCTTGCAAAAATATTTTTTCGTCAATGTGGCTCCTGATTAGGACAAGGTTGAGTACCACTGGTTTAGATAGTAGTGGGTGTAACTTTGCAATGGGTGTAGTGGAAAGTCTCACTATGTTTTCTGGACTGGGCTGAGTCACTGCAGGCTCAAGGCCCTGTTCCTGCACAAATACACTGTAGTTAAAGTCTGACATTCAGATCAATGGATTCTTATTACAGAACTGTGTGCCTTGCTGTTAACGCATATCCACTTACTCTGCTTCATGAGCTAATTTCTTAGTATGGTAAAGATTTTTGCCAGGTCAGAACCAGATCCGGTGACACCAGCAGAATCAATAAACTGATCAGGAAAGCTGGCTCGGTCATCGGCATCAAACTGGACCCTTTTGAGGCTGTGGTGGAGAGGAGGACTCTGAACAAACTGCTATCCATCATGGACAACCCCCCCCCCCCCCCCCTCTCCACCTGCAGCTGGACAGACAGCGGAGCTCCTTCTCCAACAGACTGCTCCAGCTCCGCTGTCACGAGGACAGGTTCAGGAGAACATTCCTGCCCTCTGCAATAACTCTGTACTATAACTCCCCTCTGGCTGGCAGACCACTCACTGCTCCATAGCCTCTCTGTGAACTGGACTTAACATGCACTCCTTCACACTCAACATCTACATCATACTGATTCACATTATTGCCTTTTTGTACATTTCTATATTTCTCATTTTTATTTATATTTTATTTTTTAGTTCTAATTATTTTATTTGTTTTGCTCCTCTTTGTTTTTCACTGCTGCAACGAAAAAACTTCCCAGTTTGGGATAAATAAAGTACTTCTGATTCTGATTTTGCTGAACTTTACTGCAGCAACCAGGTAGTTTCAATACAACACTACTGTTTATTTTAGAACCACAAGCACTCTAGTAGTTGGAAGAAGAACAAACAAGGGTTAAAACTCACAATCCTGTCATCCATATGTGTTCGGTCCCCTGAAAAGTAAAGAGTCAACTTCAGTTTCCACACTCAAAACTCAGGGATATGAGAAAGTCTTACTGTGAGATTGAATGCTCTCACCTTTAGCTCTCTTCCATCTGATGACCGCCACAATGGTAATTAAGAGCGCTGCTAAACCCACAGCCACAAGGACGTACCACCACCAATCAACTGGAGGGAGAATAAAACACTCATTTCAGCTGCAGTTTGGAAACATACTTTGCAAACTAAATCAGTTTCTGTCTGAGTCTCAATTTGAATGTCTTTCAAAAAAGCATTTTCCAGCGTATTACATCCATTTTCACAATGGATGTAATACGTTGTTCAAGGGGCCATATTCTACTCATCTTCAGGATCATATCAGTATTTAGTGTCTCCCACACTGCACTGCCTCCTTTCACCCTCTGTCTGAAACCAGAGCCCAGTCTGCTCTGATTGGTTATTTGGCCGGCTCTGTTGTGATTGGTCAACCACTTAGAGATACTTTATATCCTCATATGAGTGTGTGTGTGTGTGTGTGAGAGAGAGAGAGAGAGAGAGAGAGAGAGTCACTACTTGCTGATGTGCTTCCTTTTGGTGAGGATTCAAAGAAATCACAAACACAACACAAGGTAAGACAGACAAACTTCAGCTTAACATCTGAGGAGACATGAGACATCATAATGTAATCTTCAAACTTAAATATAATCAATAAATCAAATGTACCTGTTTTCTCACACGAGGACTGGGGGCACGCATCTAAGAGCAGAGTTTCTCCAGTCTCAGTAACTGTCACGCTACACTTCAGCAACTTTTGATTAAGATGAGAAGCAAGTATCACCCTGGATGAACAGGCATCTGCTCTTATCTCCACATCATCCTGATTCCCCTGGTACAGCCACTGCACTGTGTGTTGACACTCGTATGTCCTCACAGCACAGAACAAGGTGACGTCATCATTGTCTTTATCCTGAGTCACTGAAAATATACACATTGTGAGAGAAAAACAAGAGTAGACTTAACTTCAGCACTGATATCACAATTGTTGTTTCAGTCTATTGACAGTATGAGAGGGAAACATTATGATGTAAATACTCACTGTCAATAACAGACAGGAGAACATTACAGTCTGGACCTTGTTGTAGTCCTCCTGGTTCTGGATACTGTCTGCAGGTGTAAAGACCAGCATCCACAGGTGTGACATTTTTAATAACCAGGGAACATTCTTCTGTCAAATGGAGTCTGTCTGATATAGCTTTGTAAATGTCACTTTTAATCTGCCCATGAGCAATCAGCTCATTTGTTGTTCCACCATCACGACTGTAGATCCAGGTAGTACTCTTACATGTATGCTGAGGGTTTATCACATTTCCACAAGGCAAAGTGACATCATGTCCAGCTCTGACAGTAAATGAGAGGGTATTTTTTCCAGCGACTGCTGTTGAAAGAAGAGAAAGAAAAACTAATGAAAGCAGTTTCTTTACAGGTGTGTGTGTGAGGGTGATAACACATATAAACAACAACATCAAATGTCCCGTCTCCAAGAATCCCCCCATCACACTTTGTTCAAAACAGACACCAAACTTGGCCGCTCCACTTAAATGAATTGAAACTATTCACACACTTAAAGTAATGTTTCTTTAAGTCATGTGTGTGTTTGTTATCCTCACCTGTACACTGAAGCAGCAGTATCACAAACAAAGTGGCTTTAATCCGTCTGAATTCAACCATCGTGTGTCTCCGTCTCTGCCTCTCGCTCTCACACCCTCAACTGACGCTTCTGAACGAATGATTGTGTAGAAGAGAGAAAGATGTACTTCCTGTTTTAAGTCAAGTGTCGCTTCCTTTTTGTGACTTCCGCAGCACTTCATCTCTCTGAATATCATGCAGATATCTGAACAGCTCAAACAACAGTTATGGTTCAGTGTGGATAATAAAGACTCATTAACAACATAAGCTCTAGGTCAAAATGTTAAAGTCTCACAGAAGGAATATTTAGAGTATCATCGGAGAGTGTTTGTGAGCGTCTCTACTCACCCACCCACCAAAACCACGTGACATTTGTCTTCTAATGTGGTGTTTCAGAGTCAAATACGTTCCGCCTATAGCCTCAACCGGTGTTCCCACAGTGCTTTTGAAATGGTATTCTATGTTTCCTTACTTTCTGGGGATAGAATTTGCAATTGACAAAGTTATTCTTAATGCAGTGGGAACCACAAGGAGCAAAATAAATATAAATGCACAGATAATATTTACCTCTTTCCATCGTTGTTCTGCATTACATTCGTGGCACTAACGTCAAGATGTCCTAAAAATACAAGAGGACGTTTAGTTGCAAATACATTTGTGCAAATATGGTGCTAAGGTGATGTTGAAGCAGCTCATGAATGCAACTGTGGGTCAAAGTCCCCGCAACTGTGGGTCAAAGTCCCCACTCGAGAACACGATTGGTCAAAATTCAAGCCAACATCCTCAGAGGGCCTTGTGGGCTGTGCAGAGGGGGAGCGAGACAACCAAACAGAAGTACACTCCTGAGTAGTCTGATCTTAAGATAACGGTATGGACGGTTTAAGCATTGCCTCTCTAACAGAAATGCTTACTTGTCCCTCGTGGCGGTATGAAATCTTTGTAACTAAGCTCCATGGGTGACTAAAGAGAACTTGATACAGAGCTGGGGGCGGGACCCCGTTCATTCTAATGAGAGTTGGTCAGTGACACATGATGCCAAAACGGCCTGCCTCTCGTGACCAAAAGTACCCGTGCCTGAGCCAATAGAGAGTGTGTACTTGGGTTTCACTCAAGCCCCGCCTCCAATCTGCAGCTTAGAGGCCAATCTCGTCTCAGTCAAATGAATGGAGGTCAAATCACTCTGGATTCAGCTATCAGCACATTTTACAACTTTCAGACTCTAGTGATTTAAAGAAGGGCAATAAAAGTGTTTGTACTGGTTAGTGAATTTAAAATATATTGTGATGTCACAGGGAATATATTTTTGATAGTGACTTATATTTTGACACAGTAATTTCTCAGATTGGGGTATGATGTCACTTCCTGTTCTGGGAATAGTCATTTTTCAGTTGTTCAAGGTGAAGGTCACATGTCAGCTCAGCTCCTCTGAACATTATCTTTCCATTTTGGTGTGGCATTGCCAATAAGTACATTTGTGTTGATTAACCTGTAGAAAGAAGGAGTTAATGAGTAAATACATAGTTTAGGCGAACTTTTCATGAGAAAATAAGTTAATTCATGTGGACACAGTAATGCAGTTATTGTACTGGAAAAGATGTGTGACTCAGCTAATGTTAGCAATTCCTGTGTGTGATTTACCATTGACCTTATTAGCATGGAAGCTAAGCTAAGTATAGCATTTAGTGACTTATTTGTCCTATCTATCTGTATAGATATTTGTAATACTTACCTTATTATTTGGTGCTTATCTGATGTTTAGATATTGGTTACACTTACCTGCTGTATTTGTATTTATTTCAGTTTTACCTTCTTTTCAATAAACCTCGCTAACTACAAGACCTGCCTCTTCCTTGGGGGATTTGTTGAAGAGATGAGTTTAGCTGGCTGTTAGCTTTAAGAACAGTACATATATAATATATATCTGCTGGTATACAGACGTCTCTTTCCCAGTGTAAGTTAATGGGAAAAGTATTTTGGGCCCAATGATGTCACGGACTGACACCAAAGTTGTAGTACCACCGTTTGGCCACCACAGACACAGACATTTGTTTCACTTCCTGGGGCTTTCTATGCTCATGATGATTTCCTTTAGGTCACAGTTCATGACCTTACCCATGTTTATGATGTGTTTACTACAACAATTTAGGACACCTGAAAAATGATAGTGGGAGACATTGCAAAACTGAGCTTGTGGGAGCATGACACGTTTGAAAAAAGGAGTTCACCAATCGACCTTTGGGGAACTCCACATCCTTTGTCCATGCATTTTTTTGGAACCATTGAAATGTTCTCTATTTTTTTACCTGATTTGAATCAAACTGGTATTGTGTTGGAAATGTAAACAAGAAGCTCCTCTGGATTATGTCACACAGAAATAATGAATGTCAGCTTTGGTGTTTGATGGACAGGAACAACAGTAACACAGACGAAGAGGTGTTAAATTCTGCATCCTGAAGAATTCAGTTTGTAGAATTTAAGAAATCCTATCTAATGCCATAAAGAAATAACCTTATTAATAATAATAATAATAATAATAATCCATTTTATTTACAGAGCACTTTTCTAAAAACTCAAAGACACTTTACAGAGCAACAATTCATAAATCATAATTCAAACAACACACTTAATATATTTAAAACACGCCATTAATTTACAGATTAAAAGCAGTTTTGAAAAGGTGAGTTTTGATTTGAGATTTAAACAGGGTGAGGTGGGGGCAGTCACAGATGTTTTTGGGGAGTGGGTTCCAGAGGGAGGGGTTGGCGACAGAAAAAGGCTCTGTCCCCCCCAGGTCCGGAGCTAGGTCCTGGGAGGGAGTGAGAGGAGGTTGGCGTCTGAGGAGCGGAGGCTGCGGGAAGCAGTGTGGTGCTGGAGCAGTTCTGTGAGGTAGGAGGGGGCCTGGTGATGGAGGGCTTTGTGGGTGAGGAGGAGGATCTTGAAGTGGATGCGTTTTGGGACGGGGCGCCAGTGGAGGTTCTGCAGGACAGGGGTGATGTGGTCATGGGAGCGGGTGTGGGTGAGGAGACAGGCGGCAGAAGTCTGGATGTACTGGAGTTTATGGAGGAGTCTGGATGCTGCACCACAGACGAACCTTCCACATTGCATGAGTGTGTATTAGGCACTTTAATTTACAGATTATATAAATCTCAGTTAGAACACAGAGACTCTGTTGAGGCTGAAAGCTCATTCAAACCCTAACGATAAAATGTACACAAACATATTGAACCAACAGCAAACACGTTTACAGCAATGTAATAAATGAACAGCAATTATTGTTTTGTGTTAAGATATTATCCATCAAAAGCAATGCATTGTTAACATGTCTAAGTAGAAGACTATGAAGACTTTAATCTAACAACCAGGAAAATATTCAGGATGATGATACAAGGTTTTGCATTTAGTTGTTTTAGATCCTACAATACTCAGTGTGGTGCCTGTTGCCACTCATTATCACCAGGAGTTGATACTGTGAGGTTTAGATACCCGCTCCTGTGCCGGTGAGGTCACCTTAATACCCTTTGCCCAATAGCGCCATCCAGTGCTCACAAACAACAACAACAACATGCAAATGAGCACAACACTCAGTTAGAATAAAGAGACTCTATTGAGGCTGAAAGCTCATTTAAACCCAAACGAACACAAATCACACCACCACTGAACATGTTCACAGCAACGTGTTACATTCTGAGTGTGTGTGAGTGTGTGTGTGTGTGTGTGTGCATGAAGGGTATCATAAAACTTGGATAAAGCTTAAACTGGAAACAGAAATCACTAATATCTCATTAGACTAAATGTTTTAAATGTTAGCTGCTTTAAGACGGACGTTTTCCACAACTAAGGAACTACTCCTGATTATGTCACAAGTTTTAGGCATTTATTTATCACGTTTTGTTAAAGAGACCTAAAGGTAATTTAAACCCAGACAAAAATAATGAACATGCCAAGAGCAATGCTTCAAATCATGATGACTGTGTGTGCGTTCGTTCCTGTGAGTGTGTGAATAAAGAGTTTTAAAAACTAGAACAAAACTTAAGTTTTAGTTTTTAAAATGATCCAATTCAGACATACTTTCAACAACTACTGAGACACTTCCTAATATTATGTGACGAGCTTCCTTACTTTTCTTTATGAGTTCATGCTGAACCTGTGGATCAGTGGAGTCTAATGGAGGCAGAAGGTTCTCCAACGTTTTCATAGGTCACTGTACCTTCATCTTCATCATTATGCACCTGTAAAAACAAACACACTTGAGAAACCGATATAAAATAGAAGAACTACATCCCCTTTTTCTGCAGTAGACACTAACATTCTCAATAATACTATCAGTACTGCTTTATTGTTATTGTGAAAAGTGCGTTTGACTTTCAGAAACTCACAGCAGCATCATCCGTCTGTGCTCTGTTCGCTGAAAAGACAAGAAAGAGTAAACTCAAGTTTCAAGGGTTAATCCGGCTTTATCTAATACTGTTTGAATAAAATGACATCAGTGAATGTTCTCACCTTTAGGTCTCGTCCGTATCGTGACCGCAACCACAATTATTATGAGCGATGCTAAACTGACAGGCACGATGATGAGCCTCAACCAACCTGGAAAAACATCTAAAATATTTTTTGGAGAGTCTGGCGGGGGAATACTTGTCCCTTTTGGTTTGCTTCCTTTTGGTGAGGATTCAAAGAAATCACAAACACAACACAAGGTAAGACAAACTTCAGCTTAACATCTGAGGAGACATGAGACATCATAATGTAATCTTCAAACTTAAATATAATCAATAAATCAAATGTACCTGTTTTCTCACACGAGGACTGGGGGCACGCATCTAAGAGCAGAGTTTCTCCAGTCTCAGTAACTGTCACGTTACACTTCAGCAACTTTTGATTAAGATGAGAAGCAAGTATCACCCTGGATGAACAGGCATCTGCTCTTATCTCCACATCATCCTGATTCCCCTGGTACAGCCACTGCACTGTGTGTTGACACTCGTATGTCCTCACAGCACAGAACAAGGTGACGTCATCATTGTCTTTATCCTGAGTCACTGAAAATATACACATTGTGAGAGAAAAACAAGAGTAGACTTAACTTCAGCACTGATATCACAATTGTTGTTTCAGTCTATTGACAGTATGAGAGGGAAACATTATGATGTAAATATGGTTGGGATACCACATTTTTAAAATCACACAGGGATACACTTGCTTGCCCCATTGCTCATCTGATCAACCTGTCAATTAGGCAAAGCACTTTTCCAAGTTCATGGAAAACAGCAGTGGTATCTCCAATCTATAAGTCTGGTGATAAAACCATGGTGTCAAATTATAGACCCATTAGTATACTATCAGTAATCTCCAAGGTATCAGAAAAATGGGTGGCAGAACAGTTGAAAAATCATCTAAACTTGGGCCACAGTCCTTTACACCCAATGCAATTTGGATTTCGTACAAACCACTCTACAGATACAGCTAACTGTTTCCTCCTTGAAAACATCAAGTCAAAATTAGATGAGGGTGGTATAGTAGGTGCAGTGTTTCTGGACCTTAAGAAGGCTTTTGACACAGTGAATCACCAGACACTTTTATCTAAATTATCTTATTTTAACTTCTCAGCTGAGGCCATGAAATGGATGGAGTCCTATCTTATTAACAGGAAACAGAGTGTACATATAGGTAATTCTTATTCATCATATCTGGACTGTAATATTGGTGTACCCCAGGGGTCAGTACTGGGCCCTATCTTGTTTAGCTTGTACATTAACGACTTACCTTCAGTTTGTCCCTCTGTTAATATACAGATGTATGCAGATGATACCGTTCTTTATGTGCATTCCAAAAACAAGCAACAGGCTGCATCAAAACTAACTGAAACACTGGTACATGTTTCTGACTGGCTAGAAAGGTCATATCTACATCTTAACATTAATAAAACAGTCTGTATGTTCTTTTCTAAGAGATCCTCAAGTGCACCACAGGCTGATGTCTATATTAAAGGAGAAAAGCTCATGGTTGTGTCTGATTTTAAATACCTTGGCATCATCCTAGATTCTAACTTAACTTTTAAAAAGCATGTTAAAAAGGTGGCTAATACCATCAGATATAATCTGGCTAATTTTAGACATATAAGGCCATACTTAACAACAGAGGCAGCTAAACTTTTTATGCATGCCATGATCTTTTCTCACATATCATACTGCTACACAAGCTGGTCCCAAGCAAACATGACAACTCTTAAACCAATAGAAACCCTCTATAAGCAAACTTTAAAAACACTAGATCAAAAACCTATCAGTTACCACCACTGTCATATCATTACAAAATATAATTTATTTAGCTTTGACAGTTTTTTACATTATCTAGATGCCTGTCTTATTTTTAAAATATTACATGGGCTTGCACCTCCTCCACTGGATGAATTTGTTCAACAGAAGAGCAGCAGTGGCAGGGCAACTAGGGCAGCCACCAGGGGAGACTGTGTTGTACAGTACAGACATAGTAAATTTAGCCAAACAGTCTTCTCAGTTCGGGCCCCAAATTATTGGAACTGCCTTCCACACAAAATCAGAGACAGCACCAGCTATCAGTTATTTAAAACAACACTTAAGAGATGGATTAAAAACAATCAAAACTGCACTCATTAATAGCTGTCTTAATTCATTCTAGGCCATTTGTATTTATTCTGTCTTTACTCTTTTGTAATGTGTAAGTTGATGATGTGTTGACCTGCCGGGGGACTACGGACGAAAATTAGCTTTGGCTAACTCCGTCACATTTACGTTTTTAGTGTATGTTTACATTGAGAATGTTAATTAATGTGCACTGTCCCTTTTCAAATAAACAAATAAATAAATAAAATAAATACTCACTGAAAATAACAGACAGGAGAACATTACAGTCTGGACCTTGTTGTAGTCCTCCTGGTTCTGGAAACTGTCTGCAGGTGTAAAGACCAGCATCCACAGGTGTGACATTTTTAATAACCAGGGAACATTCTTCTGTCAAATGGAGTCTGTCTGATTTAGCTTTGTAAATGTCCCTTTTAATCTGCCCTTGAGCAATCAGCTCATTTGTTGTTCCACCATCACGACTGTAGATCCAGGTAGTACTCTTACATTTATGCTGAGGGTTTATCACATTTCCACAAGGCAAAGTGACATCATGTCCAGCTCTGACAGTAAATGAGAGGGTATTTTTTCCAGCGACTGCTGTTGAAAGAAGAGAAAGAAAAACTAATGAAAGCAGTTTCTTTACAGGTGTGTGTGTGAGGGTGATAACACATATAAACAACAACATCAAATGTCCCGTCTCCAAGAATCCCCCCATCACACTTTGTTCAAAACAGACACCAAACTTGGCCGCTCCACTTAAATGAATTGAAACTATTCACACACTTAAAGTAATGTTTCTTTAAGTCATGTGTGTGTTTGTTATCCTCACCTGTACCCTGAAGCAGCAGTATCACAAACAAAGTGGCTTTAATCCGTCTGAATTCAACCATCGTGTGTCTCCGTCTCTGCCTCTCGCTCTCACACCCTCAACTGACCCTTCTGAACGAATGATTGTGTAGAAGAGAGAAAGATGTACTTCCTGTTTTAAGTCAAGTGTCGCTTCCTTTTTGTGACTTCCGCAGCACTTCATCTCTCTGAATATCATGCAGATATCTGAACAGCTCAAACAACAGTTATGGTTCAGTGTGGATAATAAAGACTCATTAACAACATAAGCTCTAGGTCAAAATGTTAAAGTCTCACAGAAGGAATATTTAGAGTATCATCGGAGAGTGTTTGTGAGCGTCTCTACTCACCCACCCACCAAAACCACGTGACATTTGTCTTGTAATGTGGTGTTTCAGAGTCAAATACGTTCCGCCTATAGCCTCAACCGGTATTCCCACAGTGCTTTTGAAATGGTATTCCCTGTTGTCTTTTTTGCATTACACTTGAGGGGATAATGTTTATCACATACTGAAAAGATGAGAGGACTTTTTAGGAAGTTGAGTCGCAAATGCATTTGTGCAAATATGGTGCTAAAATACAGCTAAAGGGGATGTTGACACATCACATAAATGCAACTGTCATTCCAAGCCCACACCCACCACAATCTGACGCAAATGGTGAAATATGTTCATTGTGGTGGAAGATTGCTAATATTTTAGTGGTTTGAGAATTAGTCGCAGTTCAGTGTTATTTGCTGAGGAATTGTTTATGAGGTGTTGCGCTCTGATGATGAGCAGACACACATGGGAGTTCATCATGTTTGTTTACACAATACATGATTACATTCATTAAACTGTGATTTTGGTGTAACGATGTGTCTCTACATATTACAATACATATCAATACCAAATGGATCACAATTTCATTAAATCATCGTGTTGGCATTGAGAGCAGTGCAGTTTGTTATTACAGTACTTTAACCTACAAGGGCAAAGACTAGGGCTTTATTTTCATTGCTCTGTCACTACAAATACAAATGGCAGAATGCTAATGGTGTAAGCCCGGATATGTGGCTGTTTGAATATAGTTCACAGTTCATGACCTTGCTATTCTTTCTGACTTTGAGAGTGAGGGTTGATTGCATCCGTTGTTTCAGCACCAGCACAGAACAACATCTGTTTATGTTTATGTTAAAAAGCAGGACATATGGTTGAAGTTGTCGTAGAGCAACGTCAACATAAGGAGGTGTGGGTGAATGAGGGGCCAGCAAAACACACAGACTGTATGGTATGAATTGAATTGAAGTGCAAACGCTGTCAAAGGGTTGTAAAACCTTTCTAGGACCGAAACCTGTGAATCACAAGGGAGCCAAGCCCCAAAACATACTCTGCTTTACTGTCTATTTTCTAAAGAAAAATGACATCATGCTTTATTGAAGAACACTTGTAACTAGAGATTGAGACCATAAAGAAGTAATAAATAAAGTGAGATGTAAGGTCATGTTTCAAACACTTCAATTCATAGACTTTACATGCAGTCATTGGGGTCGGCACACCAGTGAACACCGCTAGCAATTTAACACAAGCTTATATGTGTAATTATATTATTTGCCCAACATAACTGCCTCATATTTCAAAGAGCACAGAGCACCAAGAGAAATATATTACGGGGTTCAGCAATACTAAACGTATGGTAATAGAAAGTTATGGCCATAATGAACTCACTAGCCGTCAATTAAATTGTAAAACATGATTGTATAAGAAGTAACACCATTTGCGCTTATCTAGTGATGTAGAACATTGAATGATCAAAGTTCCTCCAAGGATAAAACAATCTTGGATGGTTCAACATATTAACCACACAAACACAAGCATTATGCAACAAGCGTTCTTTTGTATGAGGTTCCTTTCCTTCATCTTGTGATCTGAAGCTGGAAGAGGAGACAAGATAGACGAGCAGCAAGACCACAAGAGCCCCAAGCAAGGAGATGGAACTGAGAGACTGGAGAAACAGATCTAATATCTCCATGATTTTAAGCATCCTCTGAAGCATTTGCTTTGTGAGTGTTTGAGTAGGGAGGTAAGTCTTTTGAGACTTTGAGTGGAGAATATACAAGGGAGGGACAATCTGTGAAATCACCAACTATCGTAACCTGCAAATAGTTCTTCTTAGGTTAGTGCTTTCTCTAATTTGTTAGCCATACCCCTACTCAGTAACCTGCTGCAGCTTGACCTCAAGAGACCGTACCACACATATTGTACACAGGTGTACAACATGTTCCCACAGTTCTCTAAATGGATTGCTGACAGAACAGTTTTTAACAGTTTGGTTTGGCCATTTGAAAACTGAACCTACAGATTATCAGTCGTCTGAAAGAGACCCTTATGCCACAGACTCGTGGACGCCTTTCTGGTCAGGAAGCAAAATCTAGAGGTTGGAAAACATATACATGTACATCAAAATTGTTTTCAAAGAAGAGTAATACTTGAAAGCTGTGCAAATGTACAAAGAATTCAGCTGCTTTGCTTTTCTTGAGTATGCATTTTTTTAAGTAAGAGTTTAACACGACTAGAAGATAAATGCCATATTTATTTGAATAAATGCTGATATGTATTTATTTATCAATCTGGGATTACAAACAGTCACTCCCATGATGACAACCTTCATCATCAACCATGAATCCGTTTAGTGGTGGCACTGACACAACATCAGCTACACTGAGATGGGCATGTTTGTTTATGACAGAATATCCCAAAATGTGAGGTGTAGGAGCTCAATATATTCCTAACTTTAAAAGACAATCACAGTGGTATTTCAGGAAATGTTCTTAATGAAAACAGAACCTTTCAAACTCAAGTCCATGAGGAGCTGAGCAGACTGAAAGGAAGCTGTCAAGTCCAAATTGAGGACAGGAGGAACCTGTCCTCCATGAAACACAGAGACTGGCAAGCATTAACCCAATGGCCATTCTTCACAAAGCTACCCAAAATGTTACCTTCCAGGGTCACTTCATTAAGAAGGTCCAAATGAAACAACACCCAAATATTCATCCATACTCATGTTCATGCTATCAAACAAGATCTGACAACTTTTCAACTCTGCATACAGGGGACTGCAGTAACGCCTCTGTTGATATCTGTCCTGTATGATGACACAGCTTTTATCCTTCTCACATGGGCAGTTTGTGTTTGTCATGTCTTTCTCTGCAGGTTTGTGAACTAGTGCCTCACTTCTGGAGAGAGTCTGGCCAAGATGGAACTCTTCCTCTTTTTCACCAGCCTCCTGCAGCACCTTCCATTCACCCCTGCTCCAGGAGTTTCAGAGGATGAACTCGATCTGAATCCATACATGCGCCTAACCCTCGACCCAGTACCGCATAAACTGTGTGCTGCCCCTCGAACATGAGGAGTTAAACAGGAGTGACAAAGTTCAACATCACTGAAGTAATTAGGATAATAAATATGGATTGGATAGAAGTGCTTATGTGAAAGCAATCAAAATGATTCTATAGCTAGAATTGGTCATTTATGCACAATCATTCTAAATAAATGACGTAATGTATTTCTTGTAACTTTAAATATAAAATTCAAATGCAATTATTTAATGTGCACAATAAAAAAAGATTAAGATCTCTGACCTTTGTTCTGGTAACTATTTAACTTACAGTTTTACATTTTCCAAAGTTGAGTAACACAGTCAAACATAGGAACTCGCCTCATCAAACGCGTTTCAAAATCAAGGCTGCAAATCTTCCTGGTGCAGCCCTATCCACCAAAAATAATATGTTTCTCAAAAGGATAATAATCAAATCAGTGGAGCAATTTTTGACTTACGTCCTGTTTCTCATTCCAGGCCGTTACTTCCTCCCTCTGTGTTTTCCTGCCATGGTCAGCGTCTGCCCCGCCCCTGATTGTTTCCACCTGTTCCCACTCACCTCATGCATAAATACTCCTGTTTCCCCCTGTCCAGTGTCAGTTCTCCTTTTGTTAAGTTTTGTCTTTTTCCTCCTTGTGAGCGCTTTTTGTTTCTCCTTGATACCTACCCTGGAAGAAGGATTTTTCTGTTCATCTTTATTAAAATACATTTTTGTTACATTAAAGACTGTCTCTGGGTCGTGCTTTTGGATTCTCCTGCTTTGAGTCGAGTTTGTGACATTGAGCCCGATGGATCCTGGCATTGTCCTCTTGGAACATGCCCGTGCCATCAGGGAAGAACAAATCCATTGATGGAATAACCTGGTCCTTCAGTATATTCAGGGAGTCAGCTGACCTCCTTCTTTGGGCACATAACGTTGCTGAACCTAGACCAGACCAACTGCAGCAACCCCAGATCATAGCACTGCCCCCACAGGCTGGTGACCTTTTTTTTGGCCGGGCAGTGTGTCTCGCTTTTTGTTTACTGAAAAGTGAAGAAAAAAAAACTTAAATCTGCAATATTATTTATTTGTAACACTTAGCAACCAAGCAAAACTTACTTTGTGGTGCTGATGACACTGAGAAGAAAATATGCTCAAAGAGTTTAAGTGAACTCTGAGAAACTATGAATAAACCTAACAACACATTAGCATTGCCATGTCCATGTTCTGCAGGTGTTAGCACCAACATCACCCTCCTGTAAGCTTTGTTTTAACCTTAAACATCGCTCTGTCTGTTGGACTCAGATTTGTAGTCATCACCAATTGTTGTTGTTTTTAACATCAAATGCATTACCTTTGTCCCTGACTAAAGCACCATTAAATGAGGCTGGGTGAAAGTTGACAGAGAGCAATACAACTTTATATGGTAAACTTTGCCACCAAGTCATTTGAGGGAAGCTATGCATTTGACCCAGTGAGGTTGATCATTTACAGGGGTTCAAAATATCTTGGTTGCAAGGTTATGTTTGGTCAGCTGGTGAGAACGGAGCCGTTTCGTCTCCCCATCTCTATGTCCGTCTGCTTTTCAAATATAGCAGTTTGGACCAACTCTAACTCTCTAGAATGTTACCTATCTTGACACTTCAGAAATGTGCATTGTTACAGCAGAAAGAGCCAAAGACAGCTTAATGTTACACCAAGATACTACGAAATACATAAACACAAGAAGCACACAAATGCAGAATACACAAAAATAAAAGGATAGCAGCCAGATATATATTGCAGTTATTACACAGGGGCTGTTATAGTCAGTGATGTTATATGTGGGGGGGTCTGACCGCTGCAGGAAGTAACATAGTCAACAGGTTTCACTGATGTTATCAAGGATGTTAGTAAGTAACTGCTTTAATTCCAAGTTTCATGCAGTTTATAGTGCAGCAGTGTTATCACAGGCAATGCTCCAGCAACAGATCTTCTGATTTCAGAGCAGAAGCTAAGAGAGACAATACATTTTTTCTAACTTTTTGCTGCAGATAATATTCTGTTTTGTTTGCATTTGCTTGCAACATTAGGGATGTCATGAAACCAGAGCTTTAGAAGCAAAGCCAATTTCAAAATTCCATTTCGTGTTCACGCACATATAGATTTGTTCGAGAAGTCGTTCAAACATGAAACATAAAAAAAGGAGCTTTAGATGAAGCTGGGTGAAGGGTGACAGATCACACACTTTTATGATGATCTTTGCCACTAATCTCTGTTAAGACCTGAGACGTTTATTGAATCCATTAAAGTTAATCATGTTTAAGGGTTGAATTCTGTGTACAGTATATTATATATCTGAGTTTTATTTGTGTGAATATTTGGGGTCCTTGTCCTAGTTTTGGTGAAAACCTTAGTGCCAATGACCCGATCTCTATTTCCAAATGTTGCGAAATACCTGCCAGCAATTCAGCCTCATTGGTGTAATATCTGCAAACATGTAGTGTGTGGCCTATGCCTGCTCTTTATGAGATAACTTCCATGAGCATTTGCCCAAAACGTTTGCAATATAATCAGATGCTGCTGATCATGTAATCATTTAAGGAAACATAACTATACAGGTTTCCTTCTCTCTCTATTCGAAATGCTTGAGTACTGTGAGTCTGCGTCGATCACAGTGAGAGTGCATAAATACTGTTTAACCAAGAGAATAATTGTCAGCACAGACAATCATTAATGCAGGCCCCCAATCACACCTCCAACCAAACCAGCAGTGTACATGGGTTTTTGGTGTTTGGCCAAAACGTAATCTCACTTGTTCTATGAACCTCTGCACAGACCAAACCAACCCCTCTCTGATCACATGACATTTGAGGAAGCAAAGTGCAAACCAATCTTGTTAATATCAAACAGAACAAATAGACTGTTCTCAAAGGTTCTAATAAGATCAAAGGAACAGCTACCAAATAAATATCTCCTTCTCACTCAGCCAGAGGCAGCAGCATTTTGTCATCACATTGAAAAGGACACTACTTTTTATGAAATGATGGAGATAGTAGATCTGTTTCTCCAGTCTTTCAGTTCCATCTCCCTGTTGGGGGCTCTGGTGGTCTTGCTGCTTGTCTACATCGTCTCCTCCTACAGCTTTAGATCCCAGGATGAAGGAAAAGAACCTCCAGGTCCGAAACCACTTCCCCTACTCGGTAACCTGCTGCAGCTTGACCTCAAGAGACCCCACCATACATTACTGGAGGTGAGGCAGTGCCGTACAAGAAGCTTTCTTTTAGAGAAGGCTTTGTCTTGTTTGCTTTCTTCTGTGTGTTTTAAAAAGAAAATGTAATTACATTATGTTGATCTTAGCTTTCCAAGAAATATGGATCAGTGTTTACCATCTATATGGGACCCAAAAAAGTGGTGGTCCTGGCAGGATACAAGACAGTAAAGGAGGCACTTGTCAATCAAGCTGAAGACTTTGGCGATAGAGACGCGATCCAAATTGTGCATGAACATAATCAAGGGAACGGTAATAAACCTTTGGCCATACTTATCCTTTTCATTTCCACATCCTTTGCCATTAATGATTTAATGCCATGACATTATCTACTGAACTATATTTCAGGGGTTCTGTGGTCCAACGGTGAATCATGGAAAGAGATGAGGCGCTTTGCCTTGACTAACCTCAGAGACTTTGGGATGGGTAAGAGGGCATGTGAGGACAAAATCATTGAGGAATGTGACCACCTCATAGAAGTGTTTAAGAGATGTAAAGGTGGGTGTCTTATTATATGTAACTGTATGATAACCAACACTTGCCAATGCTTGAGATATTTATCATTTCACCATTTCCCTTTTTACAGGTGAAGCATTCGACACAACTCAGCCCATAAACTATGCAGTCTCTAATATTATCTGCTCCATCGTTTACGGCAGCAGATTTGAATATGATGATGCAGAGTTTACATCACTGGTAGATCGAACAAACAGAACTATTCAGCTTGTGGGCTCCCCATCGATACAGGTCATGTCACCATCTAAGTTTCGACTTATGTGATTTACAGAATACATGGATTGGGAACATTTTTAAGACAAATAATGCAGCTTTCACTTTCTTTTTAACAGGTGTATAACTTGTTCCCATGGATCGGTAAATTTGTTGCTCACAGAGAGGAGATCAATATGTTGATTTCTGCCAACAAAAAACAGAATCAACACCTCTTTAGTCGTTTAAAAGAGACCCTCAATCCACAGATGTGCAGAGGCTATGTGGACTCCTTTCTTCTCCGAAAGCAAAATCTGGAGGTTGGGAAGCATTGAATTACTAACACAACCACATTCACAGTGATATAACTTCAAAAGTAGTAACACATGTTTTATTACGTATGTTCATATCAGAAATACCGTGCAAATTTGGGCTCTATCTTGATCAATAGAAAAAAGGAATGCAATAATCTCACTCAACCATAACTTCTACAACCTCAAAGAACAAGATCAAAATCCCTATTACGTCACATGTCAAAGTGTGGGAACAGGTTTGTTGAATAGCATCACTGATTCATCTTTAGGAATCTGGGGTTACCGACAGTCATTTCCACGATAGAAACCTGATGCAGACAGTTCTTAATCTCTTTGCTGCTGGCACTGACACAACAGCAACAACGCTGAGATGGGGACTTCTGTTTATGGCCAAGTATCCCAAAATACAAGGTAAGGATCTTATATTCCTAACAAATGTCTTTCAATAAACAGTCAGGGCAACAATATGTGCTTTACCAACAAACAAATATAACATCTTCATGAAGTCAAAAACGTTTCCTTCTGACAGACAAAGTCCAAGAAGAGCTGAGCAGGGTGATAGGAAGTCGTCAAGCGCAGGTTGAGGACAGGAAGAGCCTGCCTTTCACTGACGCTGTCATCCATGAGACACAGAGACTGGCTAACATCGTCCCCATGGCACTTCCTCACAAAACCACCAAAGACGTAACCTTCCAGGGTCACTTCATTAAGAAGGTCAGAATGAATCAAAATAGGTGCAAAACATTTCCTTTCATCAATGGAGCATTAAAGAAAAACAAACAAGTGCATTGGAAATCATATCGTGTTTTTCCCACAGGGGACCACGGTATATCCTCTCTTGACATCCGTCCTGTATGATGAGAGTGAGTGGGAACACCCCCGCAGTTTTTATCCTGCTCACTTCCTGGACAAAGATGGGAAGTTTGTTAAGCGAGATGCCTTCATGCCTTTTTCTGCAGGTTGGTGAATTTAGCCATCACTTCTTGATTTTCACTGACTTGCAGGCGAGATGATCATTTTCCTTTCGATTTCTTTCTCTTGAAGGTCGCAGAGTTTGTCTTGGAGAGAGTCTGGCCAGGATGGAGCTCTTCATCTTCTTCACCAGCCTCTTGCAACACTTTCGTTTTACTCCTGCTCCAGGAGTTTCGGAGGAGGAGCTGGATCTGACTCCCCGCACAGGCTTCACTCTCAACCCTTTACCTCATAAACTGTGTGCCATTTCCTGTATGTGAGCAGTAGGGCTGGAAAATGAGGCGTCGTCCCGCTGTCATGTCTTCATATTCATTACAGTCAGGAGAGTCATTCTAATGAGTTCAGCGTCATATTTCATTTTAGTCCACACTTTGATTAGGAATTTTGTTGTGTCTGTTCTGGTTGTATGTAAAGCGTCTTTGGGCATTAGGAAAAGCACTATACAAATCTTATGGGTTATTATTATGTAGTGTAACAGGACTAAATATACAACTTCATTAATGTCATGATCACCTTCTCACTAGAAGCTTGTTGTAAATGCATACTGATCCAAATATATGGTATTCTCTAAATCAGATGTTGTTTCTGCTGACCCTGTCATTGAAAACAAAAATGTTATTCATATCAATCTTTATCCGCCTTTTTGTGTAAATACTCTTCACTGAAGTCAACTATCTCATTGAGGTAAGTGTCTTAATAAACCAACGGCATGATAGGTGACAATTTGCAATGCTTGTGATATCGAGTTGATTTCTCTCTTTTTACAGGAGAAACTTAGCCAACAAGCTATGCTGTTTATAACAATAGCTACTCCATTGTTAAATGGCAGCAGACTGGAATGATCAGTTGAATCACTGGTAGACCGGGCAAGGTAATACCTAGTATTGGTCAACATTTCTTGCCAGAAATTACTTAGAAAGATAAAATCCTGTTTAAACTAAGCCAAGCCCAATACTACATTTACTGAACAGTACTGAACACACTATTGACATCTCATAGGAAACTAACAGCCAAATGTTTACAAGCGCTCTTCTGATCAATTTGAAAACAGGTTTTTGATTCATAATGAAATATTATGGAAACAATAATGGTCGGCAGTGGCGGCTGGTGAACATTATTTTTGGGGGGGCGCAGTTGGGCGGCACGGTTTAAATAGCACTTTTTTAGAGGTTTAGCTTAAGACAGTTGGTTAGGTGGCTGCGGCCACATTCGTGCTTCTTACATTTTTGTGTGAAGTGCTTCAGATCCTTCATCCCGGTTGTAGTCCAAAGTGTTTCAGTCCCAGGACTTTGAAATAACAGACAAGGGAAACAAAAAAAGGCATTGCTCACTGTACAACCAGCTAACCAATTCCGCTTAGCATACAAGTTTGAGGAGAAAGTCCGAGTGTAGGTTCTCCCGCGATCAGTGGTCGTCTGTTGAATGTTTAAATCCGGACGCTCGGGTCCCAAGTCTTTCAATTTCTTCTTTTCGACATCTGATAGTCGATGAAACGGTGTTTTAAGTAGAGCTTGCACGGAGTTCTCAGCCATCGATGTCGCCATATTCACTCAATCTAAGTTTCAGCTAGCTACGGTGCTGCTCTTTACGCTTGTGGTTAGGGAATGATAACGATGCTGATTCGCCGAAATAGTCCAATCGCGTATCTAAGAATGTCACATTGAACTAAGAAACAATGCCATTGGCTGTGGGCGCAAATCTAAGTTTCATCCCCCAATGAAAAGCTATCCTTGCTAAAATGACTGAGAAAAGTATAAGCTCTCCTATAGACTCCCATGTTATCGGCGCCCACGGACGGTAGCCGACCTGCCTATTCTCAGAAAAGGCGAATGGCAATATATTATGTCCGGACACATTTTAGCGGTTCTTGACAGTGGTCTCCCATACACATTTAACCCATAAACACGGTACATTTCTTATTTCAATTATGTTGTATATATAACGTTTTTTAACTCAAAAAGTCAGGGTGGGCGGCGCCCAAGCGCCCACTATTGACGCACCGCCACTGATGGTCGGTGTATCCCAGACATGTCAACCTTAGCAAATAGAGGTCTCGACTCGACTGGTACCTCAGACATAACCAGAATCATCATCCATGATAAAGTGTTAAATTGTGCAGCAAGTTACTGTCACTCATATACAAGACAACTGAAGGGCTTCGCTTGTACCAGCAAACCTGTTGACAAAATCCGATAGCATAGCACAACAACACAAACTGTTGTTGTTCTATGGATGATATTTTGTCTAAATTGCCTTTTCTTATGAAAATAAAGCAAAAAGTTAACGGCAGGAAAACAAACACTTTTGTTTGTTGGGTAGAGGCAAGACAAAACATGTTTCATTTGAAAAACATACGTACTTAACAGAGATAGAAGAAGGGGAAGAACAACATTACAATACAATAAATGAAGATATACTGGGAATCATTGACTCAAAGAAGGTACACCTTGTCCTAATCTCATTGTTTGTCTTTTTCTCTCAGACTATATGACAATGTAGACGTAGCCCTTGCAGTTCTGTCTTTGAAATTGAGTTTTGTCATGCAAGATAACACAAGATGTACTGTGGTTGTAATTGATTGAAACGGTCCCTTTCATTCTTTTAGTCTCAAAAAAAGGAATATGAAATGACAGTGTCCTTTGACACAAGTGTTCCAGTAACGTTAATCATTTTCAAGGGATTTTTTAAATCAGGGTAAATGATGCATCTGAGCTTTTGTGTGGAAACTTGGCCATAACTCCTTATCTTGGATCCTGTTAAATATAAACGAGCAGTTCACACAAATGGAACAAGCAGAATCGTTTAAGCGGACATCCTGTCTTGTCTCATTTTAGGAAGACATTTAAGATTTTTAGTAGGATACATTTTTTCCTTACAATATTTAGGAACACGGTTCTATCTCATCTTGGGATAGGAAGTTAACTCTTCAAGAATCATCATAACTTAAAAGACGTAATTAATCCTGAGTTTGGTTGGCATAGACCCTTACATAAATGTGAAACAATTGCCAAATGACAGCCAGAAAGATCAGCCTTTGTTTTTGGACAAAATCAAAAGAGAATTTTGTTGATTCAGTGTGTTGTCGATCATGCGATAACATATAATAGCAAATATAACAACACCATCGATTTGGTTGTGTTTTAACCCTCATGCGACGCCTGTTTTTGGACAAACCAAATAAGTCATTCATTTCATCCTCAGTGTTGACAATTTAATCAAGCTCAGTTCCAGCAAGAAATAAAGGCCAAAATAAGACTTCAAAACAGTGAGTCATAAATACACCTTGTACTCAGTGACAGCTCATTTTGAAGTGACCAAATCCTACAGAGTCTACAGACCGGGACTTGTCCAGGTAAAACCTCCCCTTAACCTCAATAGTGTCTAACCTCTGTACAGACCAAGCTAACAATCTCCGTCTGATCATATGACATTTGAGATAAGAAAACGGCAACAAATATATTTCACAAAGCCGCCCTTCTGAGGGCTGCTGATAAGAACAAAGGTTAACACAAGCCCTACCCTGGGCAGGGCTGTTTCCCTCAGCAGCAAATATAAAATAAATGCCTCTTCAAAACACAAAGCACAAGAGCCAGCAGCATTTTGTCAGTAACGGTCGAGGACACTTTGTCTTTGAAATTATGGCAATACTAGATTTTCTACTCCAGTCTTTCAGCTCTATCTCCTTATTGGGGGCTTTGGTTGTCCTGCTGCTCATCTTTATTGTCTCATCCTTCAATTTTAACTCCCAGGATAAAGGAAAGGAACCTCCAGGTCCAAACCCACTTCCCATACTTGGAAACCTGCTGCAGATTGACCTGAAAAGACCTTACCACACATTTCTGGAGGTGAGAAAATTATTGGAATAACAAGCATTTCTTTAAGGATGATTTGTTGGGTGTGCATTCCAGGTACCAATGTCACAAAGGTTCAATCACATTCATTTTAGTTTTTGATTATTTAAAAGAAAACTTGACTTTACCCCCCTTTTTTAAGCTTTCCAAAAAATATGGATCAGTGTTCACAGTATATTTGGGATCCAAAAAAGTGGTGGTTCTGGCTGGATATAAAACAGTGAAGGAAGCACTTGTAAACAACGCTGATGAGTTTGGAGACAGAGATACAATGCAAATAACAGAGGAAACTGCTAACGGCCATGGTAAGGAGAGCAAGAAAGTTGCTTATAAGAAATGTTTTCCTTGTTTGTGAAAACAGCAGATTTGGCAGTGGTCAACCATTTCAAACACTGACCAAATACGGTCCAGCCATACACTTTTACTTCCACCTCGTCTTGTTTAACCTTTTTAATCTTAGGTGTTGTATTTTCCAACGGGGAATCATGGAAAGAGATGAGGCGCTTTGCCTTGACTAACCTCAGAGACTTTGGGATGGGCAAGAGAGCTTGTGAGGACAAAATCATTGAGGAATGCAACTACCTGATGGAAGTGTTTAAGAACTGCAAAGGTAAGTGTGTTAATATAAGCAACAGCATGAGAAACAACATTTTACCAATGCTTGTGATTTCTTGTTATGTTCCTGTTTTTCTCTATAGGAGAAGCTTTTGATACAGCCAAACCAATGAACTGTGCAGTGTCTAATATTATCTGCTCCATTGTTTATGGCAGCAGGTTTGAATATGATGATCCAGAGTTTACTTCATTGGTAGATAGAACAAACAGAAATATTCTACTCCTGGGATCCCCGTCAATACAGGTGCTATTTCATATGTTAATTAAGCTTAGACTTCCAGATGTAGTTTCATCGTTCATAACAAATATGAACATGAATAATTAAAACTCATGTGTTTTTTAACACCATAACATTGCCTGCTATTTCTTAACAGGTATATAACATGTTCCCACGGATCGCTAAATGGGTTGCTAACAGAAAGGAACTCCACACAATGACTGCTGCTAACAAGGAACAGAATCGACGGCTCTTCAGTCGTTTGAAAGAGACCTTAAATCCACAAATGTGCAGAGGCTTTGTGGACTCATTTCTGCTTCGAAAGCAAAATCTGGAGGTTGGCAAGCATTTCCTCACTAACCCTAACCAAACCACTCGTTAATCAACTCATTATGGCTTTGTTTGTCTTCACCCTCTCTCGGCCAAAGGTAGACTTATTAGTGAGAAAGATTGAGGTGCAAGTCTTTAATCAGTAGTGGAAATGTAATTCTTAGTCATGGTGATGTTCATTGTAGATATGTACAATTGTTCTTACATCATAAATATTGTACATAGAATCCTATATGTGTAATAAGACATTTGAACATGAAAAGAATAAGCAGTTGATCGGTTTAGAATGAAATGTTATCATTTAATATGTATGAATTCAATGTAAGATATCTAGATTTGGATGTCATACAACTATATATACTATACTTGAGATGTACGAAATATATTGTAGAGCTAGTCAAATTAGCTGAATCTATTAAGGATTATGGTAATGTGGACCAAAATGTTTTGGGATATGTTGGACATATTCATGATGCAGACGTCTGATATGGGATATTACATTGACACTGGTCAAAATTATTCTTCAATATGCTGATTTTTTTATTGTAAGTATTGAAAATCGGTATTCTTATAAATTTAAAAGGGATTACAGATTTTTTTATTAAACGTTTTACTGTTATCTTATATTACAATTTTGCCACGCTGAAATGTGATTTCCACGAGTGAAAACAAGATTCCTAATAGTCAGTACTTTTGATTAAATGTTGAGAGGGCTTGATCAAAATTCCTCATATGTTATATTCATACATTCGAATTGTTTAAAGAACTACAATAATGAATCTTTGCCTGCAGGACTCTGGCATTACCAAGAGCCACTTCCACGACAATAACCTGTTGCAGACAGTTCTTAATCTCTTTGCTGCTGGCACTGACACAACAGCAACAACGCTGAGATGGGGACTTCTGTTTATGGCCAAGTATCCCAAAATACAAGGTAAGGATCTTAAAATCCTAACAAGTGTTTCATACAACAGTCCAAGCAATGTTATGTGCTTTACCAACAAATAGATCATCTCAATAAAGAAAAACACTCCATCTTTTAGACCAGGTCCGGGAAGAGCTGAGCACGGTGATGGGAGTTCGACAAGCGCAGGTTGAGGACAGGAAGAGCCTGCCTTTCACTGACGCTGTCATCCATGAGACACAGAGACTGGCTAACATCGTCCCCATGGCCATTCCTCACAAAACTACCAAAGACGTAACCTTCCAGGGTCACTTCATTAAGAAGGTCAGAATGAATAAAATGTAAATGTACTTTATTTATACAGCCCTTTACAACAATCCTTTCGGAGTACCAAAGTGCTTTACATAGTGTAACAATAAAAAGACAGAAATAAAAACAATTTAAAAACAATAAAAACAGTGAGAGCAATAAAATACAGCAAAGTCAAATAAAATAAAATAAGATAAAAGCGCCATCGTTCTACTGGGTATTAAAAGCCATCCTAAATAAGTAGGTTTTTAGCCTGGATTTAAAAAGGCCCGGGTCCGAGATGAGACGCATCTCGGTGGGGAGCTTGTTCCAGAGCCTGGGAGCAGCGACGGAAAAGGCTCGGTCCACCCAGTGTTTATATTTTGATCTGGGCGCTTCCAGTACAAGTTGATTTGTCGACCTCAACGCTCTACCTGGATCTCGGATGGTTAAAAGTTCGGATAAATATAATGGGGCAAGGCCATGAAGAGCTTTAAAAACAAACATTATAAGTTTAAAATCAATTCTAAAAAGGACAGGAAGCCAATGAAGGGAGTTAAGAACAGGGGTAATGTGCACACGTCTGTGAGTGTTGGTTAAAAGACGTGCCGCGGCATTTTGCACGAGTTGGAGGCGACTGAGGGAGGACTGAGAGAGGCCAACATAAAGTGCGTTACAATAATCTAGCCGTGAACTAATTAAAGCATGAATGGCTTTCTCGAGGTCGTGGCGGCTTAAAAACATTTTAACTTTAGCTAAAAGACGCAGCTGGAAAAAACTGGTCCTGACAACATTACTGATTTGTTTGTCGAACTTGAGATGACTGTCAAAAGTCACACCAAGATTTCTGACAGTTGAACTGAGCTTTGGAGACAGGGTGCCAAAGTCGGCTGACGCAGTATCTCCAAACATAATACATTCAGTTTTTTCATCATTTAAGTTAAGAAAATTTTGAGCCAACCACTGCTTAATATCAGCAATACAGTCAAATAAAGAACAATGTGCACTGTTACTGTTTGGCTTCACATGTGATTAATTCAACCGGAGTACTGTCCTGTCACTTAAATAAAGCTAGACAGACCACCTTAGGTCTGCCTAAGCCGAAGCCAAACACTAACCTTAACCAGCAGGTGCTAAGCAAGAAACACACACTTGGCTTGGGTCTGGAGTCGACAAAATGGAAACACACTAAACTGCTATTTTCACAGATTTGTCTTTCTTTCTTTTCTATTTCAAGCAATAGAATCTGCCCTCTATATATGACAGCATTGGAAATCATATCGTGTTTTTCCCACAGGGGACCACGGTATATCCTCTCTTGACATCCGTCCTGTATGATGAGAGTGAGTGGGAACACCCCCGCAGTTTTTATCCTGCTCACTTCCTGGACAAAGATGGGAAGTTTGTTAAGCGAGATGCCTTCATGCCTTTTTCTGCAGGTTGGTGAATTTAGCCATCACTTCTTGATTTTCACTGACTTGCAGGCGAGATGATCATTTTCCTTTTGATTTCTTTCTCTTGAAGGTCGCAGAGTTTGTCTTGGAGAGAGTCTGGCCAGGATGGAGCTCTTCATCTTCTTCACCAGCCTCTTGCAACACTTTCGTTTTACTCCTGCTCCAGGAGTTTCGGAGGAGGAACTGGATCCGACTCCACTTGTTGGATTCACCCTCAGCCCTTCACCTCATAAACTGTGTGCAGTTCCTGTATGTGAACAGTAGGGCTGGAAAATTAGGCTTCGTCCCGCTGTCATGATTTTAAATACATTTCATTCCAGAGAGTATTTCTAATATTGATATTTAGTGTAGTGCAACAGCATTGAATATGTACAACATCATAAATGTAATCACTTCAATTTCGCTTCCTCACTTTAGACCTCAGACAAGTTACTCTCTACATCAAGTTGTGTTTCTGCCTATAAGGTCATTAAATGTAAAGTGTATCCATATTCATCTTTGTCTGCCTTTCTTTGTAAATCATTGAGACATTGATTCCACTAAAGTCAACAACCTCATTGAAGTGTTTAAGAAATGAAGGGGGTGAGTATCTTATTTAAAAACGGCATGATTCGCCACATTTTGCCAATGTTTGAGGTGTTCATTTATAATCCCATTTCCCTTCTTACGAGAGAAGCTTAGCAAATAAACTGCGCAGATTTTAATTGTATGTGTTTCATTGAAAATGCACAAAAATTGAATATAATGATCTAGAATTTACATAACTGGTAGAGAAAACAATCAGTTAATACATATAGTATATGAGCTAGACAAAAATAATTGGCAGCAAAGACATGAAGGCAGGACCTCCCTAATTCCAAACCCAACAGTGTCAATTGTTTACTAAATCAGCCCATTGCAGTAGGAGGAAACACTACCTTTTTTTCAATCATTCATCTACCTTTGTAGAAAGTGTTGAAAAGCCCAAATCCAAACTCACCAGACTAGGACAGAGGTATCGGTCAATATGAGACTTAAATTGATTGTTCCATTAAACTCTCAAATTCAGATCACATGACATTTACAATGACCAATATCAAACAACAACAGTACACTCTGGTATAAAACAACGTAGGTAGCCAATGCTTCTATCTAAAGAAACTTTAGATCAGATTAACAGATACATGTTTGGACAAATCAAAGAGGTGAATGATTTGATTTTGATTGCTGATGATCATATCATAGCTCTTAACAGCTAATATCAACTTATTAACTTCTATTTCTTTTGCCATGTCTGTTGTGAACTGATTTCACGGGAAGTCCACTCAGTTCTTTCCTAAAAAATAGTGAACTTTATTGTTCCATTAAACTCGCCCTTTCGGATCACATGGCATTTAAGATAACAACTCTCTAAACAAATATCAAACAACAAAAGTCCACTCTGTTCTGAAAGGTACACAACAAGTTAGTTAGCTGATGCTTTTATCCAAAGCAGCTTACATGCACCTCAGTATCATAGATTTCATGTTTGCTGCAGGGGGTGGGATAGTCCTTTGACCATCAGATTACTAAATAAGCACTGTTACCACAAGCTCCACAAGACATAAGACCCTGACACTTGCCAAAAGCAGAAGCATTTTGTCAGGACTGAAACAAGGACACTTTATCTTTTGAAATCATGGGGCTATTGGATCTGTTTCTCCACTCTTTTAGTTCTATTCCCTGTTTGGAGCTCTGGTGGTCCTGCTGCTAGTCTTCATTTTCTCCTCCTCCAGCTTCAGCTCACAGGATAAAGGGAAGGAACCTCCAGGTCCAACACCACTTCCCCTAATTGGGAACCTGCTGCAGCTTGACCTCAAGAACCCCTACAACACATTTATGGAGGTGAGGAAATGACTGAACTAATGTTCATTTTCTTTAGGGGTGTTATGTTGAATGTTGTCTCCAGATATCACACTGTTGGCCTTCTCATTCCTTTTTCATTAAAAAACATGATTCTAAAATGCATTCGTTTTTTTGTTTCTTTTTAGCTTTCCAAGAAATATGGATCCGTTTTCACAGTGTATTTGGGATCCCAAAAAGTGGTGATCCTGGCTGGATACAAAACAGTGAAGGAGGCACTTGTCAACTGTGCGGATGAGTTTGGTGACAGATATTCAATGCAAATAACAAAGGAAACTAGTGGAGGGCATGGTAAGGAAAGTTTAAAACAGAAATGCTGTTACAAAGAACCTTCATATCAGATACAACAATAACAGCAAATCTGGACGCAATCCACAATTCGAAACATTGAGCAAACATGGTCTGGCCATAATATTAGTTTTATCTTAGGGATTATATGGGCCAGTGGTGAATCATGGAAAGAGATGAGGCGCTTTGTCTTGACTAACCTCAGAGACTTTGGAATGGGCAAGAGAGCTTGTGAGGACAAAATCATGGAGGAATGCAACTACCTGATCGAAGTGTTAAAGAAATGTAAAGGTGAGTGTCTTATTAAAACCAACTGCATAATAAGCAGCACGTTGCAAATGCTTGTGGCTCTAATTTATTTGACTGGTTCCCTTTTGACAGGAGAAGCTTTCGACACAACTCAACCAATATACCATGCCGTCTCTAATATTATCTGCTCAATTGTTTACGGCAGCAGATTTGAATATGATGATACAGAGTTTACATCACTGGTAGATGGAGCACTAAGAAGTGTTCGGCTTGTGGGCTCCCCTTCAATACAGGTGCCATTCCATTTGTTCTTTTACATTTTTTATAAAGATTGGACTTCCAGGGGTGATTTTAATATACATCATACATGAATTGGGGCAGCTGATTTGAAAAAATCATAAAGATTTGTTTTGTTTTCAAAGCTGTTTAACCTGTTCCCATGGATCGGTAAATGGATTGCTGACCGAAAGGAACTTCACACAATAATTGCTGACAGCAAGAAGCAGAATCAGAAGCTCTTCGGTCGTTTGAAAGAGACCTTCAATCCACAGATGTGCAGAGGAATTGTGGGCGCCTTTCTGCTCCGAAAGCAAAATCTGGAGGTTGGGAAACATTTCATTACTGATTACCTGACCCAACCACAAGTTCATCAACCTGTAATGAATGACTTTGCGTTCACCATTCCCAGGAAAAGTAGAGTAGTTTGTCACAATAAATGAAATACAACTGTTTTTAACAATTATATTGATAGTCAAAAATAAACTGTGAATTTAATGCAATGAATTAATTACAGTTAATCAATAGATAAAATCAAAACCCAGGGATCAAGAGCTGCATTTCAGATATCTGTTATCCGGTTTTAAGTAGTGAAACATACTGTATATATTAGAAATAATTAAATGCAAAATATCTAAAATGATTTTGAAGCTGGTCTATATACATAACATATATTATAAAAAGTAATTTCCTGAAGTCAAAATTAAAAAGTAGTCATAATAATAATAATAATAATAATAATAATAATAATAATAATAATAATGATAATAATAATAAAGATAATAATAATAAATAATAATATTAATAAATAATAATAATAATAAATAATAATAATAAATAATAATAATAATAAATAATAATAAATAATAATAATAATAATAAATAATAATAATAAATAATAATAAATAATAATAATAATAATAATAATAAAGATAATAATAATAATAATAATAATAATAAAGATAATAATAATAATAATAAAGATAATAATAATAATAATAATAAAGATAATAATAATAATAATAATAAAGATAATAATAATAATCATAATAATAATAATAATAATAAATAATAAGAATTAATAATAATAATAATGATAATAATAATAATAATAAATAATAATAATAATAATAATAAATAATAATAAAGATAATAATAATAATAATAAAGATAATAATAATAATAATAATAATAATAATAAATAATAATAAAGATAATAATAATAATAATAAAGATAATAATAATAATAAATAATAATATTAATAAATAATAATAAATAATAATAATAATAAATAATAATAATAAATAATAATAATAATAAATAATAATAAATAATAATAATAATAATAAATAATAATAATAAATAATAATAAATAATAATAATAATAATAATAAAGATAATAATAATAATAATAATAATAATAATAAAGATAATAATAATAATAATAAAGATAATAATAATAATAATAATAAAGATAATAATAATAATAATAATAAAGATAATAATAATAATCATAATAATAATAATAATAATAATAATAAATAATAAGAATTAATAATAATAATAATGATAATAATAATAATAATAAATAATAATAATAATAATAATAAATAATAATAAAGATAATAATAATAATAATAAAGATAATAATAATAATAATAATAATTAATAATAATAATAATAATGATAATAATAATAATAATAATAATAATAATAATAATAATAATAATAATAATAATAATAATAATAATATGGTATGTACGGGTCAGAAATATGTATGGCAATTTGGGCCATATATCAGACATGAAGATTGTAATGTTGGCCAATTACCCAAAATGGTTGTTTTATATCAAAAGTGTTTTATAGTTATCCTGATTAACATTCTGACATTTTGAAATGCAATTTCCAACAGAGATAACTACATCAGCACTAGTCAGCCCTTTGGGTAAATGATAAAAGGGCTTGCCAACTACTACCTCAACAAAAACAATCATATAACATGTCAAAGTTTTGGTTCAGATTCGTCTGAATAACTGAATTATCTTTACTCGCAGGATTCTGGGATCACCGGCAGCCACTTTCATGATAGAAACCTGATGCAGACAGTTCTTAATCTCTTTACTGCTGGTACTGACACAACAGCAACAACGCTGAGATGGGGACTTCTGTTTATGGCCAAGTATCCCAAAATACAAGGTAAGGATCTTAAAATCCTAACAAATGTTTCATACAACAGTCCAAACAATGCTATGTGCTTTACCAACAAATAGATCATCTCAATAAAGAAAAACACTCCATCTTTTAGACCAGGTCCGGGAAGAGCTGAGCACGGTGATGGGAGTTCGACAAGCGCAGGTTGAGGACAGGAAGAGCCTGCCTTTCACTGACGCTGTCATCCATGAGACACAGAGACTGGCTAACATCGTCCCCATGGCACTTCCTCACAAAACTACCAAAGACGTAACCTTCCAGGGTCACTTCATTAAGAAGGTCAGAATGAATAAAAGAATACATGTACAGAACCCAAAATGACTTGAAAGGATGAATCACATGTGATTAATTCAACCGGAGTACTGTCCTGTCACTTAAATAAAGCTAGACAGACCACCTTAGGTCTGCCTAAGCCGAAGCCAAACACTAACCTTAATCAGCAGGTGCTAAGCAAGAAACACACACTTGGCTTGGGTCTGGAGTCGACAAAATGGAAACACACTAAACTGCTATTTTCACAGATTTGTCTTTCTTTCTTTTCTATTTCAAGCAATAGAATCTGCCCTCTATATATGACAGCATTGGAAATCATATCGTGTTTTGTCCACAGGGGACCACGGTATATCCTCTCTTGACATCCGTCCTGTATGATGAGAGTGAGTGGGAACACCCCCGCAGTTTTTATCCTGCTCACTTCCTGGACAAAGATGGGAAGTTTGTTAAGCGAGATGCCTTCATGCCTTTTTCTGCAGGTTGGTGAATTTAGCCATCACTTCTTGATTTTCACTGACTTGCAGGCGAGATGATCATTTTCCTTTTGATTTCTTTCTCTTGAAGGTCGCAGAGTTTGTCTTGGAGAGAGTCTGGCCAGGATGGAGCTCTTCATCTTCTTCACCAGCCTCTTGCAACACTTTCGTTTTACTCCTGCTCCAGGAGTTTCGGAGGAGGAACTGGATCTGACTCCACTTGTTGGATTCACCCTCAGCCCTTCACCTCATAAACTGTGTGCAGTTCCTGTATGTGAACAGTAGGGCTGGAAAATTAGGCTTCGTCCCGCTGTCATGATTTTAAATACATTTCATTCCAGAGAGTATTCCTAATATTGATATTTAGTGTAGTGCAACAGCATTGAATATGTACAACGTCATAAATGTTATCACTTCAATTTCCCTTCCTCACTTTAGACCTCAGACAAGTTATTCTCTACATCAAGTTGTGTTTCTGCCTATAAGGTCATTAAATGTAAAGTGTATCCATATTCATCTTTGTCTGCCTTTCTTTGTAAATCATTGAGACATTGATTCCACTAAAGTCAACAACCTCATTGAAGTGTTTAAGAAATGAAGGGGGTGAGTATCTTATTTAAAAACGGCATGATTCGCCACATTTTGACAATGTTTGAGGTGTTCATTTATTATCCCATTTCCCCTTCTTACGAGAGAAGCTTCGAAAGAAAAGAACACACGTACCACTTTAGGTCATCTGCAAGCAGCTTTGACCCGAGTTTCACACCTCCATTATTTGTACAGCACTAGGTCATTATAGGCAGTGCTGCAGCAACATGCATATGCATATTGATCCTAAAGTAGCACCTTTCTTTGAACAAATCAAAGAAGTCACTCATCTCACTCTGAATAGTATGCATCAAAGACATGAAGCCAGGACCTCCTTAACCCCAAATCCAAACCCAACATAGTGTCAATGATTTACTAAACGAGCCCATTTCAGTAGTGGGATCGTCCATCAGATTAATAGTTAAGCACATTACCCACCTTGGCCGTTTCCATACCACAAGCTCCACAAGACATAAGACTCTGACACTTGCCAAAAGCAGAAGCATTTTGTCAGGACTGAAACAAGGACACTTTTTCTTTTGAAATCATGGGGCTATTGGATCTGTTTCTCCACTCTTTTAGTTCTATTTCCCTGTTTGGAGCTCTGGTGGTCCTGCTGCTAGTCTTCATTTTCTCCCCCTCCAGCTTCAGCTCACAGGATAAAGGGAAGGAACCTCCAGGTCCAACACCACTTCCCCTAATTGGGAACCTGCTGCAGCTTGACCTCAAGAACCCCTACAACACATTTATGGAGGTGAGGCAATGACTGAACTAATGTTCATTTCTTTAGGGGTGTTATGTTGACTGTTGTCTCCAGATATCACACTGTTGGCCTTCTCATTCCTTTTTCATAAAAAAAAACATGATTTTAAAATGCATTCGTTTTTTTGTTTCTTTTTAGCTTTCCAAGAAATATGGATCCGTTTTCACAGTGTATTTGGGATCCCAAAAAGTGGTGATCCTGGCTGGATACAAAACAGTGAAGGAGGCACTTGTCAACTGTGCGGATGAGTTTGGTGACAGATATTCAATGCAAATAACAAAGGAAACTAGTGGAGGGCATGGTAAGGAAAGTTTAAAACAGAAATGCTGTTACAAAGAACCTTCATATCAGATACAACAATAACAGCAAATCTGGACGCAATCCACAATTCGAAACATTGAGCAAACATGGTCTGGCCATAATATTAGTTTTATCTTAGGGATTATATGGGCCAGTGGTGAATCATGGAAAGAGATGAGGCGCTTTGTCTTGACTTACCTCAGAGACTTTGGGATGGGCAAGAGAGCTTGTGAGGACAAAATCATTGAGGAATGCAACTACCTGATCGAAGTGTTAAAGAAATGTAAAGGTGAGTGTCTTATTAAAACCAACTGCATAATAAGCAGCACGTTGCAAATGCTTGTGGTTCTAATTTATTTGACTGGTTCCCTTTTGAAAGGAGAAGCTTTCGACACAACTCAACCAATATACCATGCCGTCTCTAATATTATCTGCTCAATTGTTTACGGCAGCAGATTTGAATATGATGATACAGAGTTTACATCACTGGTAGAAGGAGCACTAAGAAGTGTTCGGCTTGTGGGCTCCCCTTCAATACAGGTGCCATTTCATTTGTTCTTTTACATTTTTTTATAAAGATTGGACTTCCAGGGGTGATTTTAATATACATCATACATGAATTGGGGCAGCTGATTTGAAAAAATCATAAAGATTTGTTTTGTTTTCAAAGCTGTTTAACCTGTTCCCATGGATCGGTAAATGGATTGCTGACCGAAAGGAACTTCACACAATAATTGCTGACAGCAAGAAACAGAATCAGAAGCTCTTCGGTCGTTTGAAAGAGACCTTCAATCCACAGATGTGCAGAGGAATTGTGGGCGCCTTTCTGCTCCGAAAGCAAAATCTGGAGGTTGGGAAGCATTTCATTACTAATCCTAATTAAACGACTAGTTCATCAACTCGTTATGGCTTTGTTTGTCTATACGAGTGGTTCTCAAACTGGGGGGCACGCCCCCTCTAGTGGGGCGCGGAGGTACTACGGGGGGGGAATAACTAAATCAGCACTAGTTAGCCCTTTGAGTAAATGACAAAGCTCGCGAACTACTACCTCAACAAAACAAGGTTCAGATTTGTTTGAATAACTGAATGATCTTTACTCGCAGGAATCCGGGATCACCGAGAGCCCCTTCCATGATAAAAACCTGACACAGACAGTTCTTAATCTCTTTACTGCTGGCACTGACACAACAGCAACTACACTGAGATGGGGACTACTATTTATGGCCAAGTATCCCAAAATACAAGGTAAGCAGCTTAAAATCCTTACCATTTTCAAAAACAGTCCAGGAAACAATATGTGCTTACCAACCTTTAAAAATAATCTTAATGGACACAAAAATCTGGTCTTCCAGAACAGGTCCAGGAGGAGCTGAGCGAGGTGATAGGAGGTCGTCAAGTACAGGTTGAGGACAGGCAAAACCTGCACTTCACCGATGCCGTCGTCCACGAGATACAGCGAATGGCTAACATCACCCCCATTGCACTTCCTCACCGAACGACCAAAGACATCACTTTCCAGGGTCACATTATTAAGAAGGTTGGACAAAATACAACACTTCCTCTACAGAACCCATGATGACTTTAAAGAATGAATCATCAAACATTCAAAATGGGGGTGCTAAGATAAGTGGCTCGTCACTAAATGAAAATACTGTAACTTGCCCACAGGAAACCACAGTGTATCCTCTCATGACATCTGTCCTGTACGATGAGAGCGAGTGGGAAAACCCCAGGACCTTTTATCCTTCCCACTTTCTGGACAAGGATGGAAAGTTTGTGAAGCGAGAGGCCTTCTTGCCCTTTTCAGCAGGTCGGTGAATTTAGCCATCAGTTCTTGATGTTCACATATATTCCAGATGAGTTGAAAATATTCCTTTTTGTTTTCCCTCACAGGTCGCAGGGCTTGTCCTGGTGAGAGTCTGGCCAAAATGGAGATCTTCCTCTTCTTTACCATCCTCCTGCAGTACTTTCGTTTTACTCCTCCTCCAGGAGTTTCAGAGGATGAACTGCGTCTCAATCCACTAGTGGGCTTAGCCGTTTGCCCATCACCTCATAAACTGTGTGCTGTTCCTGTTGTTTGAGCTTAAAGTGCTTATATTTTTAATAGCAATGATGTCATTTAAATTAAAAGAGAATTCTTTCTCTTTAGTTTCTAATGTCAAGCTTCACTACTTTAGCACCTTCACCCAGTTTATCATTTTCTTTATTACTAATAAAGCTCACTGATATGCTCATCTTACTGTCCCATTATAACAAATACACTCCAATGTCAACAACAAGGTATAATAGTGAATGCAAAGCTTAACAGTATCCCAAACATACAAGTTAACCTTGACATGTTTCAGGTCCAATAGTAATGATTTGCAAGCCCTATAACAGGATTTACTATACTTACTTTGCTACCATTTGACGAGATTAACTGTCCAGGTCAAAGTCTGTCTTCAATATGTTTTGAACCTATGTCCTTTTAGGAGACCAGGCAGTTTCAATTAAATGTGCTATTATTATAGGGCGCAGGACATCATGCTGAATCTGTGAATGCTGTATCTCACACAGAAGATTGACAATAAAGTTAGCTTTGACTTGACTCTAGAGGCTTGTCTGTCCCAGTTTAACATTACCTTAGGATATTTGGACATGGATATTTTTGTTGTTGTCCATCTTGAAGCCTTGGTTAAAAATCAACCCGGACCTGACAGTGCTCAGCAGGGCCTTATAATCCATCATGTTGATTTGTGTTCACTGGATGTGTGGATAGGTAGCATGCATAGCATAGAAACTTTGAAGGTGTATCGTATTGGAGGGTTATTGCTGGTTGTGAACACTCCAAAAAGTTCCAAAGTGTTAATACTGGTGATAAACATCATGTATGGAGGATAATAATTCTACAATAACCAGCAGAGAAAAGTTGAAGGGATTTAACTACTGGGGTAAGAAAAGTATTAATGACTGAAAACTCAATGTTTCATATGTGCATCCAAAAGGAGTGAAAAGCCATTGATCTGCCTGTAGTGACATATTCGTTCTAAAAATTCAGTGTTCACAGTTCATGTCACTATGACAAATACAAACACAAGCGAATGATTAACCATTATCGAGACGTACAACACGGGGTAGCATGCCTAAAAGGTCAGATCGGACTCTGGCTCCTCCTGAGAGGAAAAAATTACGCAGGGATTTATAATGTTCAAATCTCAAGTTTACAACATTTGCACAAATCTATCACATGCAATAGTATTCTTACCTTTATAAGAACATGCAAATGCACATAAGTAGAACTACAACAACTACTGTAGATCTACATTACTGTTGTTAAATTCTAGCTACTGACCTCTAGTGGCAGCAATACAGGTTTGTATCACCGTAAAATGCACAGTTTTAAATTTACCACAGCTTAATTGGTTTAATGGAACTTAATTAACCTACCAAGTTAGTTTTGATACAACATCAACATGATATCCTCCAGTATTAAGAAGTTCTTTCGAGTTGGAGAATTTTTATCTTTCAATCATTCATCTGTTATGAAATCACATAGTTAATTAATTAATTACAATTCAAGTTGAAAGAAAAAAGAGACTTACCTTGAAACTGAAGCACCAAAATAAGAGTACTGTAAATTCAAGTAAAAATGTTGTGTCCATTGTGTCGGCAGACTGACATCGTGTCGGCAGACTGACATCGTGTCAGACGTTTATTCTCTGCTACAAATTTGTGATGATGCAGTTTCCTCTTTGTGGTAGCTTACTGGGAAAAATGTCTTGTCTACCACACTGCTTCATGAAAGTCTAAGAGATGTACAGTACACTTACCCCCTTAACCTCTCCAACCTTTTGCATCTCATCAATTAAAAACACCAACATTCATGATTTATGAGCAGCTTTTAAGCTGAAAATAACCTACTTTTTCTTTATGCAATCTATGTGGCTCACAGTAACAATACAGAGTAAAGGAAAAGTTGTCATTTCCATTATCTAATTTCAGTGTTGTAATCCTTACCTTTCACAATTACATCCTGAGACATATAAAGGCCTGCTGGCATGCTATCACAGCATAGCATAGCTTCATCTGAATATAAACAGTACTGCATGGCATGTATTAGAGTAGCTTCAACCTAATATAAAAGACCACTGAACAGAATCGATATACACACCACTGCACCTCTAAAGTGCATATACAATAGATTCATTTAAATATGAAAACAGCACAGATACAGTGCATATTACAGTAGCTTTCAAACTCTAATCAACACCCCTCCCCCACCCCCCATTTTACTACGCACTTTGAATAGGGCTTTTGTTGTTTCTGTTCTGATCTTACGTAAAGCGTCTTTGAGCATCAGGAAAAGCAGCATATAAATCGTATGTATTACTATTATTATTATTATTATTATTATGATTATTATTATTATGATTATCATTATTATTACTATTATTATTATTATTATTGCTATTATTATTATTACTATTATTATTATTATTATTATTATTACTATTATTATTATTACTATTGTTATTATTACTATTATTATTATTATGATTATTGTTATGATTATGATTATTATTACTATTATTATTATTATTATTATTATTATTACTATTATTATTATTATTATTACTATTATTATTATTATTACTATTATTATTATTATTATTATTACTATTATTATTATTATTATTATTATTACTATTATTATTATTATTATTACTATTATTATTATTATTACTATTATTATTATTATTATTATTATTACTATTATTATTATTATTACTATTATTGCACAACAAAAGTGCATGTTTACTAGCTTCATCCTGATATATAAAGAGTAGTAAACAGCTACAGTGCATAATGCAGTAGCTTCATTTGGATATAAAACACCATTGCAAATCCAAGTTCATTTAACAATAGCTCTCACTCACACACACACACACACACACACACACACACACACACACACACACACACACACACACACACACACACACACTGAGCCACCTAACCTGCTGCCCTGCTTCTCCTAACGTTCTGCTTTCGTTGCCTCCGGTTCTCCACTTTCTGGGGCTTTTTGTTGTTTGTCTTTTCCTGCCACACATCCGTGTCAGTGTGCATGTGTGGTGATCTACAAGTGCTTTTAAGATGGGGAGAAATTAGGACAATTGTAAAAAAAAAAAAGGCTTTTCATTAGCAGCAACTTCTACTGTAGATTAATTGCATAAATACATATAAAGCAATTCACGATACAGTGCAAACATAAATCAACATGAAATACTTATTACAATACACAGCATAAACATTTAAATTATAAAATAAAAGGGAATCCTGATGCCTATCACACAGCACTGTCACTGTACATCACACCACACATTAGCTGAACTATGAATGAACACATCTGTGAAAGTCACTAAAGTGCATCTAACACTTTACATAAGACACAGCAGAATACACAATAAAAGGGACACACTTACACAATTATAGATTTACAGCTAAATGAACATGAAATTGCAGCGCGAGCGAACGTTGGTGTGTGCTTGTTTAAAGGGCCTAGTGGGGACCTAGCTTACACACATTCCCGCGCCTACATCGCACATTATCGGCAAAACTACATTAAAACATATTCAAAGCAACGAAAAACACTCTCAAACACTCTGGACATATATGGAAATATTAACCACACATTGTAGTCTTGTTTAAACACCAATAATATATAATACAATATATACCTGAAAGATGGCGAGGAATGACGACAACAGTAAAAACGGCTTTTCATTACCAGCAACTTCTATTTAAGGGACGGTAAGCCCGCGAACCCCCAGATATGTGGGTGTAGCCCAAAGCAATGGAACTCAGGATCCTGGATTAAAACATTCTAGTCGATCACAGATAAATGAAATTCTCAAAAAACCCTTTACACATTTAGATTACATTTGCTACCTTAAAGACATTAATCTCTGCATGGTAAATGAAAGGAAACAATGAATTGACTTTCCTATATTTATATATCTGTCACACATGTTCCTCTTGTTTGTCTCCATCTTCCTATTGTAGCTTTTCCTCATGCAAGCAGTCGTGCGCTAGCGCTAACGTTAGCACAGTGCTACTGCGCTAACGTTAGCACAGTGCTACTGCGCTAACGTTAGCACAGTGCTACTGCGCTAACGTTAGCACAGTGCTACTGTGGTGGAAAGTTATAAGAATAAAGTCATTTTGGGGCATGGTGCATTAATTCTTTTTTTTTTGGCCTAGCAACACTATAAATGCTGCTTATTTTCTTATCCCGCCAACACAATCTGACCTCAGGGGATCATGGGAAAAGGTCACATTCAAGTTTTCCTAATAAAAGTGTTTTTAAGAAAAGTTTGATTCAAAGAATTAAGCATGATAGGAAAACTCCTACTTCTGGTAAATCTTTACGGTGATAAAAGGAGACCAAACTATGAGCCTTGGTTGTTCTTTTTCAATATATTTTTATTAAAACACAAAATCTGGCATCAGAGAAGATCTTGGTAACACGTCTCCTTATACACCTTCATGATTTAAACTCATGATTACCTTCATTCTTTACAGTATTTCCCACATATTTCCCACAGCAATTAAAGCACTGAAGGGTCTAAACCAGAGGTGTCCAAACCTTTTTCACCGAGGGCCACATACAGAAAAATATACGGAGAGCTGGGTCGCTTATAGGGGTGAATATTGCCTCAAAAGTTAAGTTATAAGTAAGCGAAACAAATCAAATGTAGGTGAATAATGTGCGATACTTTCAAATGCTTTAAGGAAAGAACAGCCTACATCCCGTCTGTCTTTAGGGCTTCATTTATTCTGTTGGCTGCTCATTCCTTAAAATAGAAGCCTCAGACTGTTGATAATAAGAGTAAATATGAAGGTTACATCTCAAGATGGTTATAGAAATAAGTTATTGGGCTTTTTTTTATCAACTAAGATTTGTGAGAAAAGGTTTTAAATTCTTAAATGACTGAATTTATTTTAAATTGGGCTCACTAATATATTTGAGCATATATATTTGCGAAGTACAAAATAAGACAAGCAGAAGTCATCTGACGTATTTTAAATTCACTGTCTTTTATCTCCATGTTTGGTGTCCAACACATCCTGAGAACCGTCCTGTTGGCTGCTGGCATAAAATCAAAGCTAATAGCTAAGCAGAAGTTTGTGATATTTCTATGTCCGTCAAACTGTCTGTTGTTGTTTACACGCAGTCAGACAGATATTCTAACCTAAGGTGTTAAAAAGGGTAAAAGGTTTGAACTCCAAGTGTGAAATGCCTGATGATTTTTCCGATGATCTGAAGACGTTGATCAGGGCAGCCTAGCAGCAGCAACACAGACTCTTGCGTTTTCATAAAGGATTTTTTCATCATCATTAACCTGTGAAGCACAACACAAGAAAGGGATTCTTCAAAAGGGAACGAAAAAAAGAGAATAATAACAACAGACTAAAATAAAAATGAAGTTGCTTGATATTGTTTTGGTTTTATTACTCACGTTGTTGTCATTACCACAGCGTTTTGTGTTACCTGGGGGAGGGGGGAAAGAAAATTAAGTAGTATGAACATGATACGATGTACCAGTTCAGCCAAATTAAGATCTGAATGTCCTTACATATGTATCCGATGAAAAGAACGGTGACCACAAAAATCACGATCAGTCCTGCAATACGCACAGCCCACATGACTTTGCTTTGAGACCAATCTGTGAAGTCATCTGAACAAAAGTAAAATATTAAAATCAGATATTTGCAAATCCAAGAGGCAAAGCGTAGTATCTAATGGGCTACATTTTCTCTTACCTGGATTGGATGTTCCCATCTGATTCTCTGATTGACCTAGGAAATCAGGTGTGTAGTCAGCTTTTACCTTTGTAACGCCGTGCTGATCAAACCGGCAGGTGTAACGCCTGTTGTAGCCACTCTGCCGCTTCACAGTCAGAGAGGAGACACATTTCTGCTGTACCTGGAAATTGTACCCGACACCTTCATCAAGCAGCACGGCTCCCGTCTCATCCACCCAGGCGAGGGTGCCTATTTGACAAAAACCGAGTGCACTGTGTCTAAACAGAGAGCACTTTAACTTGACCACACCGTCCTTCTTTGGATCAGCATCTGGTGGAGATGGAGAGACTGGGAGAAGACAAGCGATAGCTGTTGACTCAGGGTAGAAAATGATTTGCAATAACAGTCATAGCACACAATGAAGATGTGAAATGGGACACTAATAATACAACTAACACTTGTAGAATTTGAAAGTTCATGTTTAACACTGAAACCTTTACATCTAACACTAACCAAATATCAAGTTCAAAACCCAACTAGTCCAATCCTGTTCAAGACCAAGTCCAAAGGCAGTCAAGACCAATTCAAAAGCAAGTTCAAACCAGATCCAGTTCTGTTCAAAACCAGAATGGGTATTTCCAATGCTGCTTTCACGCCAAATATGGTCAGCATAGTCTGGATAAAAAGTTCATTTTTGTCCAAACAGTTCCTAAAAGTCAATTTCAAAAGAATGTTTAAGAAGCAAATGTACGTTAAAAGTAGACAATTATGAGTCTGGGAAGGAATGAATTTAAGAGCAGTCAGAATCAGAACCATAAGTGAATATGGTTGTAAAGAAAATGACTCACTTGTCAGAAGATTCAGATATACTTTATCGTCCCCCCCACAGTTGTAAAGTCCAACATCCTCAGCAGCCACGTTCTTAACGAACAAAGAGCAGTCAGCGTCCAAACTCAGCCTGGAGGCCCGGGGCGAGCTCCTATTGGCAAAGTCTATCCGAACCTCGGGAAGAGTTGGATCTGTGTTGTAAACCCAAGCAGCGTTCCAGCATGTCTTATCAGAATTATCTCGACCGGCACAGGGCAGAGTGGCATCTTCTCCAAGTCTTTTGTAGACGATTGTTCCGTGGATGCATGCTGAAAATAAAAAGGACACCGTTGTACAATTATCTGAATACAGTCAATATTTGATCATAAAGATTACAAGAAACACCACAGTGTATTACATTATAAACACATACAATAAACAAGATAGAGATCCTGCTTTTCACCACCGTTTTTACCAAGCTAGGCTAAACTTCTCAGGGCCCTATCCACGTCTAACATTTTAATTGACAAATTTGGGCCAATGTTTAAGCTTTTTTACCTGCAAAGAAGAAGTGAATTACTTATAATTGTCAGTAACACTATAGTTCCTTTCTCTCATACTGAAATAATATACTGCTATGCTCTGGTTATCTTCTCTTAAACTTGGCATGTGGAATGAATCATAACATGTTGTAATTCCCCCTAAAGGCCACTAGATGACACTGTCTCATTGCCCATTGTAACAGACTGGTAGACTGGGTACAGCATCACAGTGTCGAGGCCCACCAGGTCCACCAAATGTGGTTTGGAATGATATAGATGAACAGTAACAAGAAATGAATAAAGGCATTAGTCAAGTCAAATGTGAGACAAAACCCAGCTTCATACCAAGGCTGGCCTTTTCTCATTTAGACATGTAACCTTGTCTGGTCTTATTCTGAATTCCTCTTACTGTCACTTTAAAGATAACATCTCAAAATGTCAGAGGAAATGAGCATTTTGTTCAGCTGCACTGTCATGTGAGGAGCCATCGTTGTCGAGGCGCAGAGAGGAAGTGACCCCCACTGCTCGAGATGCTTATGTACAAGCAGGATATAGATACAGGAACAACCAAAAAACAGAGAAAGACTTCATAAAATGTTAAAAGTGCTTCTAAATAAACTTAAATATTGTAAACATGTGGTTTTTTACCAAGCATCAATACAGGTTTTAATGGAAAATCCAAAAAGAGGATCTTAACACCATTCAGAAGCTGAACGCCCACGATGACATCCGTAATGGTTTTTAATGTTCCCCAAATAGAAAAGCTACGTTTCCTTGTGTTGGAAAGACAGTTTGAGGAGTAAAGTAGAAGTACTCAGATCTTGTACTTGAGTAAAGTAGAAGTACTCAGGTCTTGTACTTGAGTAAAGTAGAAGTACTCAGGTCTTGTACTTGAGTAAAGTAGAAGTACTCAGATCTTGTACTTTAGTAAAAGTAGAAGTACTCAGATCTTGTACTTGAGTAAAGTAGAAGTACTCAGGTCTTGTACTTGAGTAAAGTAGAAGTACTCAGGTCTTGTACTTTAGTAAAAGTAGAAGTACTCAGATCTTGTACTTTAGTAAAAGTAGAAGTACTCAGATCTTGTACTTTAGTAAAAGTAGAAGTACTCAGGTCTTGTACTTGAGTAAAGTAGAAGTACTCAGATCTTGTACTTGAGTAAAGTAGAAGTACTCAGGTCTTGTACTTGAGTAAAGTAGAAGTACTCAGGTCTTGTACTTGAGTAAAGTAGAAGTACTCAGGTCTTGTACTTTAGTAAAAGTAGAAGTACTCAGATCTTGTACTTTAGTAAAAGTAGAAGTACTCAGGTCTTGTACTTGAGTAAAGTAGAAGTACTCAGATCTTGTACTTGAGTAAAGTAGAAGTACCAGAGTGTAGGAATACTCTGTCACAGTGAAAGTATTCTAAATGTTCCTCCAGTGAAAGTAGAAAGTACTCTCCTCTAAATGTACTTAAAGTAGTGACAGTAAAAGTAGTCATTGTCTGATTGGTCCATTTCAGAATAATATCTCTGATATGTTTTATAATGATTGATCATTAAAGTGTTCTCAGAGCTGGTAAAGGTGCAGCTAGTTTGAATGGCTTTGTATACTGCAGGGTAGCTGCTGGATTTACTGCAGGTGAACTACAGTCTGATTTAAGGGAGATTATATTTACCATCATTAATCCAGATCTGCCTAGCAACTAAAGGGATTAAATACATGTAGTTGAGTGAAAGTACACCATTTACCTCTGAATTGTGGTAGAAGCACAAAGTAACATGAAATGTAAAAAGTACCTCAAAATTGTATTAAGTACATTACTTGAGTAAATATAATTAGTTACTTTACACCTCTGCATTCTTTTCGACAAAATTCCCCCAATCAAAAGGTTGTACAAAAATAATCCAGATAAACTTTTGTTTGCTGGTTTAATGTACAATAATATAATAATAAATAAAAGAGTTACACTTGAATAGCAAAAGACAATCAGAGCAATTACCATCAAAATGAAGCACAAAAATGAGCAGTATTTCCAATCGAGCCATCCTCTGCGTGCTCTCTGGAATCAGGCGGCGATGTTTGAGGGCTTTGTGTGTGCGGTACAGAGCATCTGATGGTGGTGGTGAAACTTCCTCTTTTTGTGGTTGGCTTTCTGAGTTAATTATAAGACTGATTGCGAAACAGCATCAATGGGCAGTCCCAACCTCTCACAGTACAAGTTTTATCTTGGGAATTAAGGTCATCGAATTTCTGAAGGAAGAGTGGGTGGGATATTTATTAACCTCAGCAACCAAGGAACCAACACAGTTGTTTAAGATGAAACCCTTAATGGTCCCAATGAGGGGAAACATACATTCGACCCATCCTAGTGTTCGGAGCAATGGGCTGCCATTATGTATGGCACCCGGGGAACAGTGTAGGGAACGGTGCCTTGCTCAGGGACACCCGGTAACTTCAACAATTCCACCTCATTTTTTAACAATTGCAGGTTATTTTGGGTAGGAAGATAATGTTTGAAGGACATTTGCTCTAGGTGCACTAAACCGTGTATTTATTAACAAACATGGTTAATGGAGCATAGAGTCATTCTATTGTCTTCTAAATTGGAGAAACAAGGCTTAAATAGCAATAGCAATTAATGGTTCTAAGCAGGAAACCGATGGACTGTCCACTTCAGGTACGGAATGAAGCCTTACCCCAAGTGAAGGAGTTCAAGTATCTTGGGGTCTTCTTCTCGAGTGAGGGAACAATGGAGCGTGAGATGGGCCGGAGGATCGGAGAATCGGAGCGGTACTGCAGTCGCTTTCCGCACCGTTGTGACGAAAAGAGAGCTGAGCCAGAAGGCAAAGCTCTCTGTCTACCGGGCCATCTTCGTTCCTACCCTCACCTATGGTCATGAAGGATGGGTCAGGACCGAAAGAACGAGATCGCAGATACAAGCGGCCGAGATGGGATTTCTCCGCAGGGTGGCTGGCATCTCCCTAGGGATAAGGTGAGAAGTTCAGTCATCCGGGAGGGACTCGGAGTAGAACCGCTGCTCCTTCGCGTTGAAAGGAGCCAGTTGAGGTGGTTCGGGTACCTAGTGAGGATGCCGCCTGGGCGCCTCCCTAGGGAGGTGTTCCAGGCACGTCCAGCTGGGAAGAGAGACCGAGGGGTAGACCTAGGACCAGGTGGAGGGATTATATCTCTTCGCTGGCCTGGGAGCGCCTTGGAATCCCCCAGTCAGAGCTGGTTGATGTGGCCAGGGAAAGGAAAGTTTGGGGCTCTCTGCTGGAGCTGTTACCTCCGCGACCCTGATGGAAAAGCGGGAGAAGATGGATGGATGGAGGCTTAAATAGTAAGCAAACATCAGGTGAATGACAAAACACCACGAAGACATTTAAAGACAAAGTACAATGCTTTTATTGTTGTGATCAGCTTATTTTGATTGGAAATGTATAGATTAATGTCATCTGTATACAACTTGATTCCAGTTCAATGTGGTAGTGAATGAGGTGACATCCCACAGCAGATTCACAGATAAATGAAACAATTTAAACATGTTTTTTGCACCAATCTGCACCACTGGAAATGTCTCCAATGCAGTTTGGGGTCAATGTGCAAACAAGATTTAAAGATGAGGCTGGAAAGGTTCATTTTATCATTGTCAACCTATCAGAAGTGAAGATACATTCAAATCCAATCAAACACGGATCCAATGCTAAAAATACTTCTCAACAAACGTACATTACATGGAACATTAAAGCATGGACATGTCTCCATGGTTTAATGTTCAGAAAGCTCTTTATTTCTCTCATACTGCCTGTGCTGCAGCAACACTTTTCACCCTCTGTCTGAAACCAGAGCCCAGTCTGCTCTGATTGGTTAGCTGGCCGGCTCTGTTGCGATTGGTCAATCGCTAAGTGATGTCCCGCCCCCTTAGTCCATCATTGTTACAGAAGTAAACAACAGAGTCCAATGGAGGCGTTTCTCTGGTTTGATACCTGAATTGCCGCAGCATCATTCCCAGTATCACAGTTACACAGTTTTGGTAATAATGAAGAAGTGTTGAAAACATCACGTAAACAACATATCAGTTGGTGGACCGAACCTGACTGAAGACACATTACAACAAGTAAAAAACGAATTCAAAAAACTAGTAGTAGACAAATATTTGTAATGACAGCATGTCAAGACTAAAGTGCTCTAACAGTATCATTTGTAAAAACTAGACAAAGTAATATATTTTACATTAGAAAGAATTGACAAAATAAACGTTTGAAACCAGAGAGGAAATAAACAGGTGCAGTTACCATGTTAAAGACACCAGGGAAAGTAGAGGGTGTGTTCAGATGGAATAAGTTAGATGTCTCTGAAGGTTTTCTATTCTGGGAGCTGGAAAAATGTTATGATCGTTTCCTGAAACACGTCATCACCATGAATAGTTTCTTTGATGAGTAATATTTAGTATTCTGGACCGCAAGTAGTGTCATGATCCTGTGTCATCGGGTCATGCGTGTTGTGGTAGTCGCTATGTTATTTCTCTCCTCCTGTGTGTGTGTGTGTGTGTGTGTGTGTGTGTGTGTGTGTGTGTGAGTGAGCAGGTGGCAGTAGCCGCCTCCTAACTCCTGATTGGTCCACCTCTCTTCCAGCTGCTCCTAACAGAGGCAGCGTAGTCTGTGTGTGTTTTCAGACCTAGATCTGTAGGCCTGTGTGGCGAAGTGTGTTAATGTCGTAAGTAGAAACCTTTTGTACCTTGGTAAATATTCAGTGTTGGTGAACATGCTTTTGAGTTTAAAGCAGGAGTGAGGAACCCTTTTCTGTTTGAGTCCTGTTGTAGCCAGGAGTTAGTTTATGGTCCTTTTGTTCGGACGTTTTTGTGACGTTGTCTCACCTCATTAGCATTCATTTAAACTACTAAAGTTTTCTTTGTCCCTGATCTCTTGGGATTGGGAAGAGTGTGCATTTGTCATGCTATGCCTAGGTTACCACTAGCATAACGCTGCTGAACCAGGATGATCTTGCAGATGGCAACACGTGAAGCTGTTTGATGCTGTTTTGAAGACTTCAGCAAAGGATAGCGGACGTTCAGCCTGTTGGGTTGAAGTGGTTTCTTTTGAAAGTTTTTAGAGAGTTAAACATACATGTTGTTTTTAATGTGTGTCTGTAGCTGTGCTGCTGACTATCTTGGCCAGGACTCAAGGGATTTGTAACCTCAATGACACATTCCTGGTTAAATAAAATCAGTTGAAACTCCCCTTTAACAGAAAATGACCCACGTTTCTTTGCTCTAAACCTTGGAGTCTAAAGCTACACTGACTTCCTTGCTCCCTGGAGGTCTACTGCTGGTTTACCATTCATATTTCTGATAGTAATCCGTCTGTCAGAAGGCTGTCCATGCACAACACATGCAGTGGAAACAGGATGTAAGATTTTTGACACCAAAGTTGAAGCAAGACGACTAAATACACATTTTACATCGATTTAGAAACGTGTTGGCAACCTTTATTCTCACCAAGTAAAAAAAAGATTCTATTTTATGCAAAACGAAGAGACTTCTGAAAAATAAATGAGTATCTTGTTGTGCTTCTCCTTCCCTCTCTGCCCGCTCTGTTATATTACACTGTAACACACCACCAGATGGCGCTGTCCTCCGATCTGTGAGCTGCGTGTGTGTACAGAGACATTCAAATCGGAATCGTTGAGTATAAAACCTAAAGTTGTGCGTGTGTCTCTTATTGTGCACTGAACATGTTCACTGTTTGGTCCCTTATGGTTTGTGTATGAAAACAGTCTCATCATAGTGTTTCACTTCTTGGTGTCAGATATGTCGGGGCCCCATCACAGCCTCTTACGGCTCGTCCACGCGGGTCCGTTGCGTTGACGCTTGACACACCTTCCCAGTTCAACTTTTCAAGTGTCGACCAAAGCGCCAGCCAATCAAATCCCGCGTATGCAATATGCCAGTACAAGCGCTAGCCAATCAAACCACGTGTATGAGTGTCCGGGGCGGGAGATTAATGTGATTGGTGGTTGGTCGCCAAGCACCAGACACGGCAAGCGTCAACGCAACGGAACCGTGTGAACGCTGCGTTATAGGAGGAGGCGGGAAAAGCTCAGGGATGCAGTCGTGAAATCTACGAGACAAATTCAATTATTATAAAAATGTTACTCGTTGAATTGTACCATTAGTCGGTCACAAGGAAAGAATTTAGCTTTTCAATTAGATTCATGTCCTCTATCGCCACAGGGGGTAACACGGTGCTGGTCGAGCCTATGGTTCACTGTGTGTGGTAATGACCCCGGAGATAATGATATTTATTAGCCTTTCCTTCTGCTGCAGCTTCACATTGAAGTATTTCACTGACCAACATTACATTACTTATTATGCAGTCACAGGAAATGCCTTTTTTGTGTTTTATTCCAAATGTGTCCTCAAATATCGGCATTTGAAGAGCTTTCCATATATCTAAGGGGGTAATGGGAGTCAGGAGCAGCCACAGTGACTGGCTTGTGTCACAAAATAGTTTGTTTTGTTATTAATAGCAGCTGCTGATATTCTGGGATGTGCAGTATTTAACCACATTTGCATTTCGCCTAAACGATCAGGACTGAAAACTGAAAAATTACCATTTTCACTTGTATGGGAAAGCTGCAAATAAGGGAGGATTTGGGTCATTCTTCCCAACCTCCGCGGACTAAAATGTCAATTTCTGACAAAGTCTGCATATTATTCTGCAGACTGAAAGAAAACAGGCACAATTTTCTGCAGCTGCTTCTAGTCTTGAATATGCATGCAGCTCTGCAGGGAGAAAACGCGCTTTATGTTGACTGCATCTATCCCAAGCAGCTTTAGAACTGTCGCACGTAAAGAAAAGTCCAAATATTAACAACATATACAGTCAGAGGATGATTCAAGTAAACTCAGGAGATGTAGGCTCTGTGCGGGGGGGCCGAGTGCAACACCAAACACATGGGCTCCATGGGCTTCACTGCCTCCCAACAAAAAGCCTGGAGTGTTTTCTGTGAGTGAGTTCTCCTTTAAAAGGCAGATTCACAGACAGCAGCATCATGCCTCACACAGTCAGATCCTCTGTGAGCAGCCTTCAGTGTCTGGTCGGTCACCACGTCCAGAGTTTCTAATCATCAATGAGCGTCAGTAAGGTTCACCTTCACATGTTTGTGGCACCAGCAGGTGTGCCGGAGCAGCAGGGACTCCTTCCTCCCGCGGTCCAGTGACTTCATCACAGCGAGGTTTCACGGGAAAGGCTGACCGAGGTTTGCAGTTTCAATCCGTTGGTTTTCTCTCCTGGAGGGCGGTCCTCGGGACAGTCTGTAAGAAGCTAAAGAGACGGAGACATTTAGATGGGGACCGGTTACACAAAACCTCATGGATTTGATGCAGATTAGAAGAAAGATGACCATCAGTGCATTCATCTTAGTGTCTGTACTCTTAAACACCACCAGGTGGCGCCAGATGGAGGCTTGATTAAAGTCCTTCACGCGGGTTTCAGTGGCAGTAAGGGACTTCTCGAAGAATAAAATCACACCAACAATCCTTAAACTGTATAACTTTGGCAATTCTTCAGTACTATCTTTATTAACACACACACTGCTGTAGTATTTATTGTAATGAAACATGTGTTGTAGTACAATGTGCACATTTGTCCTTAACTCCTTAAGTTTATCTAAATATTTTCATTCCATAAAATGTAATCTTCTTATTGCACATTTTAACTTCCCATGTTTGTATATATTTTTCTATTCTGTGCTTTATAAAGAGAGCGACACAAACCTCGTTTCCCCTGGGATAGATAAGCTATTGTTATTCAAAATGAATCTCACACTTTATCCTGTGATATGTCCGGGATGCCTCTCCTAAGTAAAGCACTGAGGGTGTTTATTTTATGCCCTTTCTCCTCTGAAGGGGGGGGGGGCAACTTCAGGCACCATCAGGGATGATCATCTGGTGGGGACGGGAGGTTCAAGGGGAAGAGGATTTTAAAGCTTTGTTTGTGTGGAGGACGGATACACAAAGGAGACTTTATATCAGAGTGACAGGGAGAGCTCAGGGAGAGAGGAGGAATGTCTGGACAGAAGGTCAGTCCACAGGGGAGGAGGACCTCTGGACAAAGACACTCCAAACTCTGCCCTCGGTAACGGCCCCAGGAAGGAGAGTCCCTTAAAACATCTGGCTTTCAGCATCAAAGTCTGTATTAATACCCACCACCATGTTTAATATTTTGAACGTCTTTTTTTATATTTGCAATGAAAAGTGCACATTTTTACTGTCACTAAACCCACATTTCCTGCATGATAAATGAAGTCTCTGACTAATGCTAGAGGAAAGTATGGGGAAATAATTAAGGATTTTAAATGAATTTCATATATTTTGTAGAAGCAAATACATCAAGTTGAAAGTCAACATCTTGTCTTAAGCTTTTCCAGCAGCGACATTTCACTTTGAAATGATTTTGCATGTGATTTTAGTGTGTTTTGTTGTGTTTTGTTGTGTTTTTCTTTGTGTTTTTATGAGTTCTTGTGTGTTTTATGTACTTACTGCCTGCAGGCGTTCTTTTTCTGCTCCCATGTTGACATTGTGTCTTTTCAGTTCTGACTTAATTAGGGCTGAAACA
>NC_086363.1:1746945-1821945 GCF_036324505.1 Eleginops maclovinus | reverse complement strand
GTACACATAACTTTGATCACTGTTAATAAATACAACTGTAGCGTTAATAAAACACTGAACCCCGTCACGGTAAATGTCACACATGGAGTAGTCACATGAGACATTAGATGGTCACGCTGGAAACATGTTCTATATTTATCCACGCTTTTAAGCAGGCCTTAGAAACCGGCAGGACATATCATCCTCATACTGTGAGCATTCCTCCTCTAGGTGGCTGGTGCTTCTCTCACCGTAGCTGACGAGCAGCAGGACGAACGCTTTATTCTTCATCAGATTGACGATGGACTGCTTGTAGGAGTAATCTTCCCCTGGAGTGTCTGGGAGAACCGCCTGAGCGTGACTGGGTGGCAGGAGAGGCCGGTCCTTTATCACTGAACACACAGACACAGATTAGATTGATAGAAAACAGTTTAAGTATCAGGACTCAACATGGTGTTAAAGGGGCCCTAATCTATCAGCAGAGTCTCTACTTTAAAGAGTCCTCTCCTGCTGATGTTCAGGTGTATATCAGTATGTAGTGTCTCTACTTTAAAGAGTCCTCTCCTGCTGATGTTCAGGTGTATATCAGTATGTAGTGTCTCTACTTTAAAGAGTCCTCTCCTGCTGATGTTCAGGTATGTATCAGTATGTAGTGTCTCTACTTTTAAGAGTCCTCTCCTGCTGATGTGCAGGTGTATATCAGTATGTAGTGTCTCTACTTTAAAGAGTCCTCTCCTGCTGATGTGCAGGTGTATATCAGTATGTAGTGTCTCTACTTTTAAGAGTCCTCTCCTGCTGATGTGCAGGTGTATATCAGTATGTAGTGTCTCTACTTTAAAGAGTCCTCTCCTGCTGATGTTCAGGTGTATATCAGTATGTAGTGTCTCTACTTTTAAGAGTCCTCTCCTGCTGATGTGCAGGTGTATATCAGTATGTAGTGTCTCTACTTTAAAGAGTCCTCTCCTGATGATGTTCAGGTGTATATCAGTATGTAGAGTCTCTACTTTAAAGAGTTCTCTCCTGGGACATGTCTCCATGCTTTAATGTTCGATATTGTTGACATACACATTCTTCCCCATAGGTCTTTCCTTAACTTAATCCTATTTTAACACTAATCCTGAACACAAATCTTAATCCTGAACTGGTTACTTGAAGGTTTAAGGGGCAGTCAAATGTGAAAAGATATCTGGAGTCGTGAGAACACACACACACACACACACACACACACACACACACACACACACACACACACACACACACACACACACACACACACACACACACACACACACACACACACACACACCTCTGTTCCGTTTCACCTCTCATGACTTAAACGGATGTAATATGCATAATTTATTGACATTTTAGCACAATCCCAATAATGTGTGTGCGTGTGTGTGTGTGTGTGTGTGTGTGTACCTAGAACGGTGAGGAAGAAGAGGGCGGTGGAGACGGCAGCGGTGCCATAGAACATGATGCTGATGTTGTGTCCCGTCAGCTCGACGTTGTCGGGGGTGTTGGGGATTAAAACCGGAGGCAGCAGGAAGCCGATCGCTGTTCCCAACTGAAGGCAGAACGAGATCAAAGGACACATTTCCATTAAGTATGTTAATACTTAGGGTGGTGTAAACAACGTTACGCATTTTGACTTATTACTTGCACATTTTGCACTGTTTGTATTGTTTGATTGTTTTACGTATTATTTAAATACACGGATGTTGCATTGCTGAAGTATCTACACTGTAACTACTCTGCATATGAGGAGCCTTTGAATCTTGACTTGTCCCACACCACACCCACACACCTGGTTTCCCAGCACGGCCACGGCACACGCGGTGGACACCTCCTGCGGTCCGAACCACACCGAGGCGACCCTGGACGGCAGGCCCAGGATGAACACCTGCGCCACGGAGCACACGACCTGCGCGGTCACGGTCACTCCGAACCGCTCCGGGCTCACGCTGGCGCACTTCATCCACGCGCCTGCGCAGTTGAGCCCGGCACCGAGCAGGGCCGTGAGCCGCAAACCCTTCCGGTCCAGAAGCCAGGTGGCGGGGAAGATGAGCGGCACGTAGGCCACCATGTAGACGATGGAGAGCCAGTCCACCTTGTCGCTGGTGACCCCGTAGTAGTGCATGAACACGTTGGTGATGATGCTGTACTGGATCCACTGGAAGGCGTTCACCAGGGAGTACAGGCTGAACACCGCGAGCACGGCGAACCGGAGCCGGTACAGCTTCGTCTCCGGCCGCGCGCCGTGCTTCTTCTCCTCCTTCTCTCCTCCGTTAGGCAGCATCGCCTCTCTCTCATCCGGCGGCACCTCCTTCTCCTGCTCCAGCGCCGGGTCCGTGTCTGCAGCCCCGCCCGGTGTCGCCGCCGCAGCTGCGTATGTCGGCTCCGCGCATCGCTTCGTGTCTCCCTCCGGATCCGGGCACTTCATCACCGCGATGTCGTCAGGTGCACCGGGATGAAGCTCCTGTACGAGCTCTCCAGCCACCATGATTGAAGTTTTCTCTCAATTTCCAGCGAGATGCGACAGTAAGAAGAGGCAGGAAGCGCTCTGGTTTCCTCATTCGGTTACCATCCGTTAAGAGCCAGTCACACTACAGACATTTTAAACACAACCTGCGCACTCCCAACACAAATCATCCGGTTATTCTATCCCTGATTCCTGTTCTCCAGCATGCTGCCTCTCTGCTTGTATGAGCGTGTGTGTGACGCTCTTTCTCTCTCTCTCTCGCTCTCTCTCTATATATCCTTTGTTCCGCCGAAGCTGACACATGCCTTCCGATGCGGATGAGCCAATAGTAGAGCAGCTTCAGTATCTTACTACTACTGCCTGCTGTAACCACATGAATGGTTGAGGTGGAATAACTACTCAGATCCTTTAGTTCAGTGGGTAATAAAACTCATTCCAGCTAAATGTATGTAGAGTCTCTCCTGGGACATGTCTCCATGCTCTAATGTTCAGAAAGCTCTTTATGTTTCTCATACTGCCTGTGCTGCAGCTCCTCTTTTCCCCCTCTGTCTGAAACCAGAGCCCAGTCTGCTCTGATTGGTTAGCTGGCCGTCTCTGTTGTGATTGGTCAACCTGCTTAAGAGATGTCCGGCCCCCTTAGCCTATAAAGTACAATGTGTTGGAGCGCTATAGCCAATAGGAGTGCGAGTAGAAGCCAATAGAAGTTTGAGTGTTCCATAGTGATGTCACTATGTTCAGGAAGTAAACAAAGGTGACAAATCGAGGTGTTTCAGGCAGGGGTGGTGGGGGAGAAAGTAGAGAAATATATCAGCTAAATGCACTTAAAGTTTCTTTATTCTTAAAGTTCTTTATTCTTTATATTAAAGATATATGTTTTGGATCAACAATATACTCTGTGAAGTTTTACTCGTGGGTGATTTCATTGATAATGTAAATACAACGTTGGTAAATGAGTCCCAGTCACGTCTGTAACGTTCCTGCTGTAGGTCCTCTACTAGTCCATGAGCCTGTCCATGTGCTCAGGCCTTTATCTGCTCTAATCCTGATCCTCCTTTGACCCAGTGGGACCGCACTGCAGGTCTGATCCCAGGAAACTCACTCCAGAGCTGCCGGTACGACGTGTTGTGTGGGAAGTTGGTTCTCTTGACCAAAAGCTATGGGATTTCTGTCTTGGCTTCTGGATTATTGTAGAACGATAAGCTCATGAGACTTCTGTTCAACCAAATAAACACCACTTTAAAGAGGCCCTGTTATGCTTTCTGCGGGTTTCTCTTTCCTGTAGTGTGCTGTGTAGTTTTCAGTGCACGTAAATGGTCTGCAAAGGCTAAAATCCCAGTACTTTTGTACAGCCTGTTCTACTGAGGCTACAACAAGTACTCGCCTTTCCATTGAAAGGCTCCTGTTGTTTGTAGGTCTATCTCAGGAGGATCAAATAACCCCAGTGGTGTTGTGGACAGAAGTGAGCTCTCACTCTGTCTCTGTTTTCATGAACCAAGAGGAAATAATATTTTGCAGTTTTGAAGCTAATTCCCTTCTATTCAAGCATTTCACTTATATAGGCATATTTTCAACCAGTGAAATGTGCAGCCTTGAAGAGAGTCAATTGAATTAATTAACACACATTATTATTTGGTTGATATGTTTTAGTTGTGCTCAACATGTGTTTTGCAAACTTCATACAGCAGGTATTTACGGTAATTATCTGTAAATCCTTCAATTTAATAGCATTTTATGATGAAATATGTTATATTTTATCCTATATTTTATCTCACATGGTGTCAAAAGCTTACATTTTAAAAAATAACAATGTTTTCTGCTCACTATTTGATGGTTTGGCATTACAGGGGTAAGAAGAGTATTGTGTTTTTTCATTTGTAAGTATAAAGGGAGGTAAACTTTATAACCAATATTTTGGATTCTCCTATTATCTCAAATTGAACATCGTACAAGCAGAATTAGCGAAGAATAAATAACTTTACAAGTAACTTTAGAAGATTACCGTCTGTTCATATGGTGTCGAATAACTTTTTGAAAGATATTCCAAATATGTATTCAATTCTCGTCGGAGTAACTCCTCTTCCCAAACATAACATATCTTTGACCCGCCTTCAGGTGTCCCGTTGCCATGCCAATAGCAGCATCACACACCGACTTCACTTTGGATAGTTCATTGACTAAGAGGAGAAATAAATAAAAACATGTCTGCAGCCGAGGAGCGGGCTCTGGAGGAGCTGAACCGGCGGAGGGAGACCTGGTGTCGGGTGGAGGGGACCCCCCAGCAGGCCTGGGACCGCAGCGAGAGGAGACACTACCGGAAACACCTGCGCAGCACCCCGGGTCTCCTCACCGCTCGGCCCGCCGGAGAGCACCGCAGACCGAGGCCTCCCCCCTCCAAACTCCCAGAGAGGAGGCACTTCAAGGAGAGCTGTGAGGAAGCTTTTGTTTAGACGTCACGCATGGGGAGGAGCAGTGAGGAATGTATATTAATGAAAAGTTAAAGTCAAAATAATAAATATATGTATATGATAATTAGAATAAGTTTGAGTATGTCCAATAAAAATACAAATAAAGAAAGAAATGTCCAAAAAGAGAAATATTTGTCATTTTCTGAATTCCTTTATTTTTCTGTATTCAGCTCCTCGTGATTCATGAAATCCAGAATCTATGCATATCATCTTGTTTTAAAATCAGCCTACGATTAAACCCCCACTGAGCAGTTGTAATTAAACTCATGCACTTTTTTCAAGTTGTTTCATGTCATACTTTATAAATCTGTAACGCCAGTTTGTCTCCTCCAGATGAATCACAACTGGTGTAAGCGGCTGCAGCCCGACGGGAGCTGACACAACAAAAACCTGAACTCAACATTTACTCCTTTAATGAATAAAACAATACCCAAAGTAAATGATGCCTCTGCTTTTCAGTGTTCTACTTTATCTTGAGGATCTGTCTGTGACTCTAAAGCTCATGTTGCATCTCCAACACTCTTGTCCAATGCCCAGACATTTGGCAGCCAATCATAGTCCGGATTAATGATTGTAAACTATATATTTGGCTTTTTATTTCAGGTCGATTGCAGGTCCTGCAGGTTAGACGTTCTGTCTCAAAATATGATCATTAAATCCCAGTCAGAGTAGCTGTACATTGAGCTAAATGCTAATACTAGCAAGCTTTGATGACATCCTGCTAAAGTCAGTATTAAGTTAGTGTTGTACATACAGTATATGTTTTGTTCCATATACAAATATATTTCTTCTTGATGCAAAATTATCTCTGTCACACAGCCGTGCCAATAGAAATGCAAATGCTAAGGTTCATTTCCAAACATATTCTACATGAAGTTGCCTCTGGCGCCCCCTACAGTCCGACCCCGCCCTTCAGAGGCTTACATGTGAGTCTTAACTTTTGGGAAAAGTCTGAGTGCGTTTTGTGCGGTGACCATCTGAACGGTTCGTGGGGACAGACCTTTGACGTCAGCGATGTGCCGGCAGCACAGAGCGATGTTACAGGGCTCGTTCCTCTCCTGGGAGACAGACAGAGACAGACACATGTTTAGAAATAATAGCAGCTGAGGGACAGTGAGAGGAGTTTTGATCTTCTGAAACTCACATGCTTGTCGAGCCCGAGGGCAGGAGAGTCCGTTTCCAGACAGATGTGCTCCAGAGGGATCTGCTGGATCAGCTTGTCTCTCTGCGTGGAGGAATTCACATTCAGTCACATAACGGACTGATGCGATAGAGGTCAGGACAGCAGATTCACTCTCATGTTGCTCGTCTCTTCACAGTGGAGACCAAGACGGCTAAATGGAGGTTGTCCTCGAATGAGAAGTGTAAAAAAATCAGCCATAACTAAATGCAATGAATTATAAAGTGCAGGAATAGGTACGCTGTGTCTCAGAGCTCTGACCGTGCATAGATTTAGCTAACATGCGACAAAACATAACTTTACTTCAGCAATCTTTGGCAATAAAATGAAGTATATTCTCTTTATTATCATAAATATAATAATGCACAATTTCAGTAATCCGAGAATCAAAATACCTTTTTGGGGGGGTGGGGGGGGGGATGGGTTTTGTGGTGATTTAAGAATAATATAAAATGTATATAAATAAGAAAATAAATTAAAATAAAAAAGGAATAAGATTTTTAAATGTTGCTGATAATGCAAACCTTTTCTTAATGAATTCCTTTATTTTCTGTTTTTCGTTCCTTGTGAATAGTCAAATAAATAATCTGTTATAGGTTCTGTTTTATTTATTTTTTAAATCCTACAAATAAAAAGTGTACATTTCCCCACCTGGTGGTTCCTGCAGACAGCGGGGGGGAAGGAGAAGAGGAAACCAGCCTGCACTCCCTCCAGAGCCACCGACGGCTTCCCTGCAAAGTTATGAAGCAGCGCTCGACTGATACCTGACGGGAAAACCAGGAACAAGTGTCATAAATGTGGCTTCAGATGTTAGAGAAAGACTGAATAACCTCCCACCTTGTTCTCTCAGCGTCTCTATGGTGACTCTAGCAGCAGATCGAGAGTGGACGTTTCTGTGCAGAAAACAGGGAACAAGGAGACTCTGATTTAGGATGTTACATTTCCCTTCATGCTGTCTCCTCACTTAATGCATGCAGTTAATGATTACAGTTATAACTATTCGTGTTATGATTGTGTTTGGCTCACACAGGCAGCTGCAGCTCCTTGGCGACACTCAGCTGTTTGATGAAGACGCTCGTCTCATCCTCTCTGTCCCGCTGAGAGGGAGCGCACCACGGAGTGAAGTCTAAACCGATCTGGAAACCAAATAATATATTAAAAATGACTGATTATATCCCGAGAGACGTTGTGAAACCACCAGAGACTCTGAGTCGATCACCTGCAGCCACGAGTGTTTGGTGCTCAGTCGATCATCATGAAATGTGGAGAAAAATGCTAAAATATGTTTGTGTTTTCTACAGATTTATTAATTATAGGTCATTTAGTATGTAGAAATGTGGTGAATTGGTCCAAAATAATAAGCACACTTCAAAAGTTAAAGGACATAAATTAAAAAACGAAATCATCTGAACTAAAAAGGTATAAATACAGGTAAGAAATTAACTTCAAATATGTGGGTTTTTAGAGTGGAAGATTTGTACAGTTTGTGCAGGAATGTGAAAAATATTGACCAAGGGATGTTCAGTTCAGGGGGGGGGGGAAATGCCTGAGGTAAAGAGCGATCACAGACTCATAGATTAAAATAAAATGTGTTCAGTGCAGCGATCCATAATAGAGGTATGGAAACAGGAGTCAGACTGTTGATTTAGCCCTGTGGAGCCCCAGATCTACTCTGAACAACACACACATTCCTCATGACAACAGAGTCAAGTGTGTGTGTGTGTGTGTGTGTGTGTGTGTGTGTGTGTGTGTGTGTGTGTGTGTGTGTGTGTGTGTGTGTGTGTGTGTGTGTGTGTGAGAGAGATTATACACAGCTGATGTACTTACATAAAGATTAGGAGGTGAAGTTTTAACTAGTTTAATCTGCTTTACTTAACAGGAGTCACATTACAGTTAGGATTTGTTAACTAGAGGGGCAGCCATGTGTGTGTGTGTGTGTGTGTGTGTGTGTGTGTGTGTGTGTGTGTGTGTGTGTGTGTGTGTGTGTGTGTGTGTGTGTGTGTTCTACCTCTCCAATAGCGACGAGGCGTTCTCTGTGTTTGTAGAACAGCGGCAGGGCAGCGTCAAGATCCTGAGATAACACACATTATATTATGGGATGCACGTTGGATTCAGTCCAGCTATCAAACCCTATTCTGGTTTTTACTTTCTGACCAATTTTTTATTGAGTTTCCCAGTCAACTTACACACAATACAGATAGAAACGATAGAAATGAAAATAACAATAGGCGTTCGGTCATTGCTGTATAAGACACTTTTCTGTCTCTTGCACTACTTCCTTTCTTTTTAGTATATTGCATATTGCATTGCTGGAGAAGCCTGGGACTTAGCTCTAGTTATTGTGCATATGACAATAAAGCCTTTCAACCTGGATCTGAACTCCCTCAAACTCTCTTCTGCAATATTTAAATGAGTTTGAGATACTTTCTGGAACTCTAATTAGCAGCATTTTTGGACCGTCTTTACATTTTCTCCTCATCCTCGATCATTGAAATCCTTTCATTGAAACGCAGCTCTTTCCAGCAGGACTCACAACGACGTTAGGCTGCATGGAACCAACTTTCTCCCAGACTGTAAGAGGCTCTATAGAGCAGTGTTTAGTCGGTATCTCCGTCAGTGAGAAACATTCACAGCAGAGATACTCCTGGCTCAGCTGACCGACTTCAACACCAAGCTTCAAGTATCAAGCTTCAATTGGAAGCGATTACATTTCTGTCGGGGATTATTCCAGAGAGAAGATGAAACTCTGAAGAGGAAACTTTGTCCTTAAAGGGAGCGACACTATTTATAAAAGCCTGTGCATGATGTAGTAAACTGGAGCGACTCTATAGGACATTTTGCATACATTTTTATACTTCAAATAACAAAAATAAACACCCCTTCATCTGGGCCAGAGTCCCTCCCTCCCTCCCTCTGTTAACCCCCTCTCCTCTGTGCCGGCTGGATACAGTTACTCTCAGAATAAACAAAGCTAAGTGGTTTTAAAAAAGGGACGAGGTGAAGTCTGTTTTCCTACCTGAGGATTCACGCTGCGCTGCCCGCCCTCCTGCAGGGGGTGGAGGCCCAGACATGGAGCCACCAGATCTGGATAACTGTGGGGGGAGATGGAATGGTAACACCCTGAATAATAAATATAAAGCTGCACCGCTGAGAGCAGCTGGGACAACGTAAACACTTCCCAGCTATGAACACAGAGAGGAGGACATTTAGTCCTGCTCTCACTGCCTGTTAATCACTCTTATTTGTCTTATCATTTCAGGTGCCAGTTGAATATGACTTTTTATTGGATTTAGCATCACACAGGGATGGGTTTCGCCTTCTGAACCAGTCGTTTGTCTTTCTATAAAGCACACCACAAAATGTTTTATGAGACTGGTAACAAATCTATGGAGACATACTGACCACTCCTGCAGCTGCAGAACTCTGTCAAACTCTCCGACTTCTTCTGTCACTGCAACCAGAGTCTTTACCCCGGCCTACAAACACAAACACACACACACACACACACACACACACACACACACACACACACACACACACACACACACACACACACACACACACACACACACACAGCAGTTTGATTTGTGTTTTATTGCCATTGTTTTGAGTAGATTAACTGACCTCTTTAGTGTTCTGGATCACATCCTCCAGATCCTGCAAAGAAAAGAAAGGAGTGCAGTGGTAAGAGAGAAATAGGTCAATGAGAAAGCTGTTATGATAAATGATAATATTGTGGTATACAGAGGTGGGAGAAGTACTCAGATCTTGTACTTGAGTAAAGTAGAAGTACTCAGGTCTTGTACTTGAGTAAAGTAGAAGTACTCAGATCTTGTACTTGAGTAAAGTAGAAGTACTCAGGTCTTGTACTTCAGTAAAGTAGAAGTACTCAGATCTTGTACTTGAGTAAAGTAGAAGTACTCAGGTCTTGTACTTGAGTAAAGTAGAAGTACCAGAGTGTAGGAATACTCTGTCACAGTAAAAGTATTCTAAATGTTCCTCCAGTGAAAGTAGAAAGTACTCTCCTCTAAATGTACTTAAAGTAGCGACAGTAAAAGTAGTCATTGTCTGATTGGTCCATTTCAGAATAATATCTCTGATATGTTTTATAATGATTGATCATTAAAGTGTTCTCAGAGCTAGTAAAGGTGCAGCTAGTTTGAATGGCTTTGTATACTGCAGGGTAGCTGCTGGATTTACTGCAGGTGAACTAAAGTCTGATTTAAGGGAGATTATATGTACCTTCATTAATCCAGATCTGCCTAGCAACTAAAGGGATTAAATACATGTAGTGGAGTAAAAGTACACCAATATTGTTCTTACTTGTAGTAGCTACTTGACTAATTACTTAGTTGTACACATACAGCTTTTATTTTGGATGAGGACCAAAACAAAGCTAGGTTTGGCTGTTTAGTCAACTAAATGCTTACCTTTTCAAACTCACGGGCTGATATATGACAATGGCAGTCAACGAAACCATATTCCATTGAAAAAGTCAAAATGATAAGAGTTAAGAGAGCAAATTACACTAAAAAACAGCGATAATTATCCATGTTGTCGTTGTACACACCGCTAACAGCCAGGCGGAACTTTTCTGCGACTTGTAGACGTGTGTGTGTGTTTCCGGGGACGACGTACTGCAGTCGCACCCGGAAGTTAGACGTTCTTTTAAAAAATGTAATCAAAGTTGGCGGTAAAGATGGAGCCCGTAGAGAGTGAAGACACACAGCAGGAGTTTAGAGTCAAAGTAACGTCGAAGAAACAAGTCATCCAGCAGATGAAGAAATACAAAGATATCTTAAAGACTGCTCTCAACGGACAGACGGAGGTTGCCGAGGAAACGAAGAGCCGTTTACTGGAGGACCTGCTGGCGGTTAGTCTGTTATCCTTCAGCTCTTCTAATGAACAAAGACGTTAAATACAAACATTTATGCTACACTTATTACTGTCATTGATGTACATATAATGTGCGCGTATACAACCACAATTGTACACTTAAAGAGGTAAAGAAAAGTAGGTTACAATAAATAGAAGGGGAGGGCGGTGTTTATTCCCTTTAGTTGCTAGGCAGATTAGGATTAATGATGGTAAATATGATCTCCCTTAAATCAGACTGTAGTTCACCTGCAGTAAATCCAGCAGCTACCCTGCAGTATACAAAGCCATTCAAACTAGCTGCACCTTTACCAGCTCTGAGAACACTTTAATGATCAATCATTATAAAACATATCAGAGATATTATTCTGAAATGGACCAATCAGACAATGACTACTTTTACTGTCGCTACTTTAAGTACATTTAGAGGAGAGTACTTTCTACTTTCACTGGAGGAACATTTAGAATACTTTTACTGAGACAGAGTATTCCTACACTCTGGTACTTCTACTTTACTCAATAACAAGATGTGAGTACTTCTACTTTACTCAAGTACAAGATCTGAGTACTTCTACTTTACTCAAGTACAAGATCTGAGTACTTCTACTTTACTCAAGTACAAGATCTGAGTACTTCTACTTTACTCAAGTACAAGATCTGAGTACTTCTACTTTACTCAAGTACAAGATCTGAGTACTTCTACTTTACTCAAGTACAAGACCTGAGTACTTCTACTTTACTCAAGTACAAGACCTGCGTACTTCTACTTTACTCAAGTACAAGATCTGAGTACTTCTACTTTACTCAAGTACAAGATCTGAGTACTTCTACTTTACTCAAGTACAAGATCTGAGTACTTCTACTTACTCAAGTACAAGAACTGAGTATTTCTACTTTACTCATACAAGTTCTGATTACTTCCTCTACTTTACCAAGTACAAGATCTGATTACTTCTACTTTTACCTCAGTACGAAGATCTGAACTTCTACTTTACTCAAGTACAAGATCTGAGTACTGTCTACTTTACTCATGTACAAGATCTGGATTACTTCTACTTACTCAAGTACAAGACCTGGCGTACTTCTACTTTACTCAAGTACAAGATCAGATACTTCTACTTTAATCAAGTACAAGATCCTAGTACTTCGACTTTACTCAATTACAAGATCCCTGAGTACTTACTAACTTTACTCAAGTACAAGATCTGATTACTTCTACTTTACTCAAGTACAAGATCTGAGTACTTCTACTTTACTCAAGTACAAGATCTGAGTACTTCTACTTTACTCAAGTACAAGATCTGAGTACTTCTACTTTACTCAAGTACAAGATCTGAGTACTTCGTCTTTTACTCAAGTACAAGATCTGAGTACTTCTACTTTACTCAAGAACAAGACCTGGCTGTATTTGATCTGTGCAGAACTTCGAGGCAGCTGTTCAGGAGAACGTGCTGGTGAATGGACTGCCCTGGGAGGAGGCACCTGAGGAAGAAGGTGCTTCTCTTTGAAGTCTCCAGCTTAATGTTCCTTAAATTAAAGCAACATTTATGGAACAACATTCTTCTGTATCTTCCTCTGTGCAGAGGACGAGGCTCAGGATCTGGGCAACCTGCTGGATGACACCATCGTAGAGACCACCAGGAGGCGCTGTTCCTACCCCAAAAAGATCCTGCCTCATGTGGTCCACTCGCTCAAAGCTGAGCGGAAACTCATGGTGGGGGCCACACATGTGTAGCTATCAGTCAGACAGTCACAGCTCAAATGACACAGATGAATTATCCATGCCTAAATATACAAATCGAGCGACTGTGGCTGTGAGTGAAGCTTGTGTGTTCGATCCCAGCCTGATGTGTCCTTGGGCATGATACTGAACCCTGAGTTGCTCCCGATGGCCAACGGTGTGTGAGTGTGTGTCTGTGGGTGTTAGCTTCCCTAAAGCAAGTGGTGCTGCTCTGCATGAATGAGGTGTGAATGGGTGAATGACTCGTAGTATGTGAAGCTTTGAGGGGTCCAGAAGACCTGATTAAAGAGCTGTATAAGTACAGACTGTTGAAATGTAAATACTCTATGATCCAGAGCTGTGGTTCCACTCTTCTAACACGTGTTATTTGTGTTTCAGAAGCTGTATGAGCACGCAGTCAAACCTCAAGAGTTCGTCAAAGATCCCGATCAAGGTTGTTACCGTCACACACACTTTTTTAATTTGAGTGTTATCTAACCCTGTGGAAAAATATGCTTTTAGACTTTAATATTTCAGGGTTTACCTAAACCCTGCACCTTATATGTGCATGCTTCTGAAACTGCAGAACATTAAACGTAGATATGTATTCATCTATACCTTATTTACGTCACCACAGCCTTGTTGTGCTACCTGAAGTCATTTCAATCTCATGCACCTTCTGGTTGGATGCAAACTGCATTTCGTTGTGTGCAACGAGCATAAAGTTGAATCTGAATCAACAGGGGAAACTTTCTTATGTCACAATCATCCAAACCACCCAAGAATCGTCACTATTATTATTTAATAATACGCACACTTCATTTCCTGAGCAGCCTGCACACACTCCTCTGGGGTCCTTTACATTTCTTCCTGTCTGATACTCTGGAAGTGTTACTTCTCCTAAAGCTGGACATTTGAAAGTGTCACCTCCCCCCCCCCCCCCCAGCTTAAACTGAAACACCCACATGCATCAGAAAGCTAAAGGCTTTTTGTTCTAGCAGAGTTATGGATGCCTCGTAAATATAAAGGTTTTCAGCCGGATAAAAGGCGTCCTTATCCAGCGCTCTGTTGCTATTGGCTTTAATCTTACTCTAAATCTCATGGTATTTAGTTCTTCTTTATTATACTCTCAACCTAGCCTCAGTCTGATTTATCATTTATATTAATTGTAATTTGTTTTCAATTTATTTGATTAATAATTGACAGAACTTGACATCAAATCCCTTTTTTGTAAATATAGGTGTATGCACAAATGCTTTTCCTGTACCGTATGCCTGACCCATATTTAGTTTACCCGGTGTTGTGTTTCTCCAGAGAGCCTCATGAACGACCTGTCAGCCGGCACTCCTGCGAAGGTCAAACAGGCCATCGATGTCATAAAGGTAAGGCACACACACACACACACACACACACACACACCAATCAATCTATAGATGCTTTATTGACACGTTTCCCCCCCCCCCCCTCTCCCTCAGTCCATCCACACCCTGCAGAAGCAAGCCGAAGGCCTCTGTGAAATCCTCAACATGAAGACGAGCGCCGCCACGCTGGAGATCCACAGAGAGGTGTTAGGGAGCCAATCAGACGCCCCGCTGCCGTCAGTGAACGGAGCCTCGAGGAGCAGGCAGCCAATCAAACAGGCCATAGAGGAAGCAGCGGCGGCCAGCTGCTACGTGACGCTCAGTAAGCGCGGCAGACAGAGCGACACCTCCTGCTGACTTCAACTCAGGGACTCGTGTTCCTGCATGATTCACTGTTTTACCCTTACCGTTCCAGCCTGGACTAAAGGACTTGTAGTTTCCCTTTTTGACATAAACCATTGTATCCCTATTAGTGCCATATTGACCTTTACCAACCATGTTCTCTCTGGGTTAGAAGGAGTCTGAATTTCAACAAGCATCTGAATTTGTGAAACAATAAATATACTTTCTACTTTTACTGGAGGAACATTTTGAATGCAGGACTTTTACTGTGACAGAGTATTCCTACACTCCCTAAATTGAGTGCGTAACTTTTGTTTACACCAAACAACAACCAACCTTTATTCTGTATACATGAGAAACCTGGTGTAGGCTGTGGCTCAGTGGGTTAGTGTGCTGAGCACTGGTTTAAACCCCACTGCAGTCAGTAGTACTGACAGTATATGTGAGGTGCTTTGGGTAAAAGCATCTAACAGGTGACATGTAAAAGGAAACCCTGTTTGCTCCTTTATGGTCTTAAATATCACAAATTAACATGATCTGGAAAACAAATTGCAGGTAAAATAAAATAAGGATAAACCAGGAAGCACCCGTCTTAAAGATCACACCTTGGTTTATTCAGCTACAGTTTTTTTTGGGCTAAATTTGCCTTAAAAAAATAACTACAAAATCCTTGATTCCTCTGAACTCACCTACCTACTCCTGGTTCCTCCTGAAGCTGTCACTCAGACAGGAGGAACTAGTCAATTTTTCAGGACTATTTTTAGCTGTGTATTAACACACTTGTGGTAATTGTGTGTGTTGACAGGACGTTGACCCTGAGTCACGTGACTTATATGAACCAGCCTCGCTGCTTCTTCTAAAACGGCAGCGAAATTGAAAAGTGAAAAGAAAGAAAGCTGAAGTGAAACTGAAGCTGGTCGGGTGTATCCTCACCAGACTCGATGCCATGTCCGCACATGGCGCCTTTAATTCCCTGACAGAGGAGATCCTCCTGTTGGGTTTTTATTTAAATGCATCTTTTAAAATACCTGCAATGTCCGACTCCTCCTGCAGATCTCCTGAGAAGAACAGCCAGAGTAACGTCAGTGAGGGATGTGAGGTAAGAGCCTCTGACGCTGTGTTCTGAATCCTTGAAGGGAAGGGCAGGATTATCTGTATGTGTCAGCAGAAAAAGGAAATAGAAATAGGAAATCTGGGTGCAATACAGCCTATAAAACACATTTAAAATCTATTAGAATAAAGTTTGTGTGTGTGTGTGTGTGTGTGTGTGTGTGTGTGTGTGTGTGTGTGTGTGTGTGTGTGTGTGTGTGTGTGTGTGTGTGTGTGTGTGTGTGTGTGTGTGTTCACTTAATTTCATCTCAAGACAATGATAATAAATCACTAAACATGCAGGACTGAGTAATATGGCTAAAACTACATTTCCACGATGCATGGTTGCTCATATACGCGCAACAGATGTGTAATATTGTGTGTGTGTGTGTGTGTGTGTGTGTGTGCCAGGGCCAGGGCCAGGGTTCAGAAGACGAAGGCAAGAGGATGAAGAAGAGAGAGAAGAACAGAGTTGCAGCGCAGAAGAGCCGAAAGAGACATACACAGAGAGCCGACCTTCTGCACCAGGTGTGTGTGGGTGTGGGTGTGGGTGTGGGTGTGGGTGTGGGTGTGGGTGTGTCCTTTGTGAGGACATTTGTAGACTTATAAAGTGTTTGTTTTTGGTTCCTTCGCTGCTTCAAATGTTTGGTTTTAGGGTAAAGGTTTGCAGGCAAGACAGGGATTTTAGCCTTTGCAGACCATTTACATGCACTAAAACCTATAGAACACACTACAGGAAGGGGGAAACCCCAATAACAGGGCCTCTTTAAATGACTTTGCCCTTTTCTTGTCGCCAACCTGAACTGCTCTCTCAGCTTTTGTGTTTGTGGAGAGCAGCTCCAGGTGTGTGTGACTCTGCACACCTGTTCATAATGCTGCTAACTGGAAGTGGGTGGAGCCTCTGATTATCCCGCCTCTCCGCCCCATACAGAGGATTAACCCCGGCTGTATAAACGGTTTTTATTGTCAAGATGAGTAGTAACAGTATTGTGATGCATGACGTTCAGGAGCTTCTCTGCAAGGTGATGGTAACAGGCTTGGGGATGCGTTTAGTCAAGCGCGTCTTTTATGAGTGTATCGGCTCTAAATGTAAAGGAAAAACATCTAAAGGGATTCAATTCCCTTTTAAACCCTTAACTTTTTACTTATTTCTGCCTCTTCCTCTTCTTCTCTCCTCCTCCTCCAGACCTGTGAGCTGTTGGAGCAGAGGAACAGGAAGCTGAGGAGGGAGGTAGTCCAAATATATGCTTTTACTGTCATAAATATTATTTTTTAAAATCGTTTTTGACATTAATTTAACTTGGAATTGTTTTATATATCTGTGTTTCTGCTGCTTTATTTCATGCAGGCACATTTCAAGGTCCCCTCAGGACATGGAAGTTCAACAAATCATCATTTCAGAGCAACAGCACCGATAGGAAAGACACAACTATACAATAATCACAGTTATAAAGGACATTTGTTGATGTTTCTTCAGGTGGATTCTCTGTCTGAGGAGCAGCGGCATCTGTCCGACACTCTCCGGGCCCACGAGCCTCTCTGTCCCATCATGCACTGCTCCTTATCATCGTCCAGCCCGCAGCCGGACACCATGACAGCCTGCAGGACTTTCTGAAGGTCGAGGAGCATTAAGAAAAAACAACACAAATATTTAAAAATGTATTCTGAAAACAACACGAGCTTCTTTGGAGTAGTGAAACTGGGTATTTATGTTAAATGTGCATTGTAAAGCAGAAAATAAATATGGATATTTTATTAATGATAATTACAAAGAAATAGTGCAGGATAATGGGAAATGTTTTTGCTATGTCAGTCTGTTAAAGCATCTGTTTTTCTGAAAGTATTTCTGTGTAAACCCACCCAGGGTGTAATTCAGCAGTGCACCCACAGAGGGCGCTGTTGTCCATGTCTAAAGACAGTGGGGACTACAGGTGTGAAGTGCAGCTGGAGCGCCCTCTGGTGGACAGTCCTGTAATACACGAGATTATATATCAGTATAGCAAACAAAGGGACAGCTCTTCTCATCATAAGTCATTACTGATTTGAGATCAATGTTTTTAAATGAATGTCTTACAGTAAAATAATAATTCAAAACAGCCTGCGTTTTAGGTTTTGATTTCCTGCAGAACAACTAATTGTTAGATGGTAAATGTACTTCTATATCTCTTCATCAGGTCTTCTGGACCCCTCAAATCGCTTTACACACTGCGAGTCATTCACCAATTCACTCCTCATTCATGCAGAGCAGAACCACTTGCTCTAGGGAAGTCAACACACACACACACACACACACACACACACACACACACACACACACACACACACACACACACCGTTGGCTATCGGGAGCAACTCATGGGTTCAGGATCTTGCCCAAGGACACATCCACATGTTGATTGCGCGGGTGGGGATCGAACCAACAACCTACTGGTGGAAAGATGACCGCACTCCCTTAGAGCCACAGTCACACTGTTCAGGATTTATTCATATTAATATCTGCAGGCTTTAGTTTATATTCTTCACATGACAGAAGGATATTTCATTTACAAAAATACATTGAATTGGATGTCATTTTAATATTTGTGAAATCCTTTATAATGTGTGGAACATTCAGAAGCAGGAGTCATCAATTGTTAGGCTCAGATATGATCTTTTAAAGCCACAATAAGACGAGATAACAACCTGTGATTCATGAAGTCAGTGACTGATGTATGGAAACTGCAGGAAACCTCACGTGTGTCACGAGTTTCCTTAGTGACTGCGGACATCTTGATGCATGTTGCAGAAGCATATTCTGGGATGTGACCCCATGCTATGAAGCGAGTTCATGTTGGAGTCACCTGCATCAGAGATCAGAGAGTGTGGTTACGTTAGACGACACTTACAGAAAGTTAGACTTCCCTGATTTGACCACAAAAACTGTGGCGACGTCCTCGATGCGTCAGTGTCTGCTCTTTACACACCGCAGGGAAATCCTTAGTAACTTACATATGTGATCAATAAATCATAAACATTAAGTAAAAATGTAAATGAATTCAAATAAATAAATAAAATAAAATAATATCTGAATAAAACAATGAAATAAAAATAACATTTAAAATGTAAATTAAAGAATAAATATAAAATAAAATAAAAGTATAGCTACATGAAATATATAAAACAATAATATTGCAGTATTGCAGGGCACAAAGATAGCATTAAAAAAAGCTTCACTAAGCCAAACTCCAGAGCATGCATGAGATTTCCAGGAGGATAAGAGCATTTTCAGCGACTTTCCAGGGTGTGTGTTTATTGTTCTCCTGGGTGAGCACCAGGTGGTTGCGGTTTGCCACATTGCATGTACACTCGTTGTAAAAACATCAAAATAAAACTGAATAAATTACTCAAACACACAGCAGAGTTGGGTTTGTCTATTTTCCTTTGACTACTTAAGGGAAACTGTCCTGCTGTGTCTTAACTCCGCCCACATGGGGCTCCGGGCTAATTGAAACAAGCGCTCAGTGTTTGTTTTCTCTCTAGCTCCACAAGCGGGAAACTGAAGTCACTCTGAAACCGACCTCAAATCAGTTTCAGAATGACAGCACTTGTCTGGCCTCCTAGCAACCGGGGGTAAATAGTGCCTTAACAGGAAGTAACTCGGAGAGCGGTTCTGAGGAATATCAACACGCCTGCTCAGACAAACGTAAACAAAAACAAACGTTCATCACAATAATATTAGTTTAATTTCTATTTTTGAGGACCGGGATGACTAACTAGGTGATTTGATTGTCTAAACATATCCGTGAAAACATTCATCATGCATTAGTTGCAAGTGGATGTTGGCTTTAAAAACATTCAGATTCTGGGTGGAGTTATTCAAAGCTTCAGTGAATTAAAGCCCATATAGCTTTTTTCAGAAACCCCCACACGCTCGCACACTCAATTTCACACACACACACACACACACACACACACACACACACACACACACACACACACACACACACACACACACACACACACACACACACACACACACACTTCGGCTGAACTGTGGAGTGGATTCTTGGTGATTTCTCTGGAAGACCAACATGCCGCGCCAAGATATTACCTCAGAGGGTTAATATTGCATGAGACTTTAAAGAGTTCCCTGAAGGTTGGAGATAAACTTCTGACTTAATGATAACAAATGCTAAGGATGTTTTCTTCTATCACTGATACTTAAAGACCAATTCCCAAAGATTGCTTTCGTGGGACTTGAAATAGCATTCTTGTGAAATGAATACAGATGCAAGGCGTTAAAAATGTCTCTCAAGGCCCAGGCCGTGGCGCAAGTGGCTGGAGCACCTGCACCGCACGCCGGAGACCCGGGTTCGATTCCCGACATGTGGTCCTTTCCGGATCCCACCCCGACTCTCTCTCCCACTTTCCTGTCACTCTCCACTGTCCTATCCGATTAAAGGCAAAAAGCCCCCAAAAATATATATTAAAAAAAAGTCTCTCAATAAAAGTTCTCAATTCTTTGATTTTCAGAACTTGGTCATGAAGAAAGAAGCCCTGCATCAGATTGAAGCTTTCCCATAACTCGTTTCATGTAAAAAATGAGAAATCAAGATGTTTTCTGAGGACAGTGTCTTCCTCTGGGAGCAGCTGGATGCCTGTAATTCCCCCCAAACCCAAACCACTGTATTACTCATGTGAGATCTTCACCCTGCTTATACGGTGTTAAACATCAATTCCTTTGAAATATCGCGGTTGCAGTCGACTCACACATTTATCCGAAGAAGGTCAGCGCCTTTCCCCTCTCTGTGGAAACATGCTTCATTGGAACTTGCCTCCTACAAAAAAGGGTTCCAGAAAAAGCAATTTCTTCAGACTCTTAGGAGTTCATAAAGTCCAGCAGTTTTATTTTAAAGAGGCCATATTCTGCTTGCTGGTGGTTTCCCTTTCCTGTAGTGTGATATAAAGATTTTAGTGCAAGTAAATAATCTGCAAAGGCTCAAATCCCTGTGTTGACATCACTATGTATCAATCAGGCTTCTTTTGGTTAGCGCTCCAACACATTGTACGTGATGGACTAAAGGGAAGGGACATCTCTAAACGGTTGTCCAATCACAACAGAGCCGGACAGCTAACCAATCAGAGCAGACTGGGCTCTTTAAAGTAGAGACTCTACATACTGATATACACCTGAACATCAGCAGGAGAGGACTCTTTAAAGTAGAGACTCTACATACTGATATACACCTGAACATCAGCAGGAGAGGACTCTTTGAAGTAGAGACACTACATACTGATATACACCTGAACATCAGCAGGAGAGGACTCTTTAAAGTAGAGACTCTACATACTGATATACACCTGAACATCAGCAGCAGAGGACTCTTTAAAGTAGAGACTCTACATACTGATATACACCTGAACATCAGCAGGAGAGGACTCTTTGAAGTAGAGACACTACATACTGATATACACCTGAACATCAGCAGGAGAGGACTCTTTAAAGTAGAGACACACACTTCATTATGGTTTTGCAAACAAGAGCGGGCCCGCAGTGTTGCATCATATTCTCAATTTGCATATTGTTTTTGCATCAATTGTATTATTTTGTTGGGAAACAGACTCATAAAATCCTGCCCCATCTCTTTGGTAAAGCACTCTGTTCTGACTTGAACACACTGCATGGATTTCTTGGTAAATTCTACAGACAAAAGGATCAGAAATGCAAAACCTTCCCTCCTGTTTTTATCTGACTGTGATCGGGTTTCCCCTCCTTAGTCCCTTCGCTGTTCCACTTACCCAGGAACTCTTTTAAAAGCTTTGCTTCCTTGTCTCGTTGATTTTTTTGCTCCTGTTATGTAATTCTTTATCATTTATTTTTTCACTTTTTATGCAAATGGTCCCCACCAGTGTTTCTCCATGCCTGCCTTACTTCCTGATTGTCTCTGAAAAGGGAATTTAAGTGAATGCACATCATGCCTCAGGTTAACCAATGTATGATTTATGCAACACTTCCTGAAACGCAAGTTCCTTGTACTTCATTAATGTGTCAGCACAAGAGGAAGCAGTTCTGTTTGTGGATCAAATCCTGTTGCATTTTAAACTGGGTCTAGTTTTAAATTCTATTTGAGTACATTCTACGTTAACTTCCCATGTTTTAATATATATATAATATTATATATGTATTCTATTTAATGTTCTGTATTTATATACGTTTTAAACATTCTTCTTATTACATTTGTACCTTCTATGTTTGTACACATATTTTACTTTTTCCTATATTGCATAATTTTACTCTAAATCACAATGTTGGTATACATTTGTATTTCTTCTTTATTTTACATATATTTTACTCTACCTTGAATTGTTTGTATTAACATTTTGTATATTGGACCGAACATTTGAATCTTAGTGTGAATCTATTTACTGATTCTATTTTCGTTTCATGTTTTTAATTTGTTTTACTTTAATTTCCTTGTATACATATTTTACCTTTTATTTTATCTTTCATATTCTTTACCTTAACTTCATATTTTTGATTTAAATATTTTATATTTTATATTTGATTTCATTCTAAAATGATCCAGCCATACTGGAGGTCACAGACCCCCACCGGAGACCCGTGATTTACAGTACTTTACGCTGTGTCTTTAATCAGTGTGATGACCCTGATGTGAGTCCTCTCTGAGTGTGTGTTCATCTGTGACCTCTGACCCCCGCACACAGGATGCTTCTGGTCAAACGTTACGATACCCACGTTGCATCACTGACTTTACCTCTGCTTGCATCAGATTTTCCCCCAATGACAAATCATCTTCCTGTGTGTGTGTGTGTGTGTGTGTGTGTGTGTGTGTGTGTGTGTGTGTGTGTGTGTGTGTGTGTGTGTGTGTGTGTGTACTTTGGCCCCAATTGGCCAACATCCTGTTAGGAACCGTTGGCAGGCCACATTTTCTTTTTCCATTGTCTTTATTAGTTTAACAAAATAAAAGACGAGACACATTTACATTTTTTTAATGTGTGTTGCTGTTCAATGCTTCACCACTGTCCTCATTCTTAGATCATTTAAGGGCCTCCTGTTTTCCTTTCAGAATGTAAGTTACAGGATGCTTAGAATAAAGGAGGAAAATATATATATTAAAACTCTCTTCATTTTTTGGGACTTGCATGAAGTGAACATACCTGCTCTTCCTTGTTGTTCTGGGTTTGATTCTCTATGTTTTTGCACTTATTGTAAGTCGCTTCAGATAAAAGCGTCAGCTAAATGTAATATACTGAGAACCACTGACACACATTCACTTCAGGAAACACCCGGTGTGTCATCGGTGTGATGTAAGTTATTGGTACAGACGGAAAGGACTTCCCAGAACAAAACTCTGGATGGAGAGAAACTCTAGTTGTGTCCTCAGTGTGACCCCCGCTGACCTGAGAACACATCCTAATATATGGATTCACCTCATGACGAAAGCTCTCACTTCCGCTTCAACTGTAGTTCTCATAAGAACTTGTGAAATAAAGAGCAGCTTTTTAACTTACTACGAGTCATTCCCCCAATCACACCTCATCCGTGCAGAGCAGCGCCGCTGGCTCTGGAGAAGCTAACTTGGTTCTTTTGTTTTAGGTAAAAGGACCTTTTTTACTTCACTACATTTACCTTACAGCTTTAATTCCATGGGTGTGTACCACGAAAAAGAGTGCACTGATAAAGCCTAAGGATAAAGATATGAGGAGTTTCGTCATGGCAGGATAATAGACTCATTTACTGTATATCACACACACATTCCTGTCCGAACCTGTTCAGAACACGGGAGCAGTTAGCTTTTCCATGTAACCGTTTAATTTAAGACCGCTGAAACTTGGCTTACTTATGAAACTAGCCGTAACCGCACCAACATGATCTATTCTTATATAATCCACTTGTCTCCTCTGTATAAAGAAAGTAGCACATTTTTAAAGAGAGGCCCCATTATGCTTTTTGGGGGGTTTTCAGTGCATGTAAATAGTCTGCAATGGCTAAAATCCCAAAGTTCCCTCCCCCCTTGCCCTCCTTTTGTCGCCTTTGTTTACTTACGGAACATAATGTCATCACTATGTAACACTTGCACTTCTATTGGCTAGTGCTCGAACACATTGTACCTGATAGGCTAAGGGGCGGGACAGCTCTAAGCATTTGACCAATCACAACAGAGCCGACCAGCTAACCAATCAGAGCAGACTGGGCTCTGGTTTCAGACAGAGGGTGAAATGTGTGTTAAGATGTCTTGTCCGCCCAAAGATCTGTGGACCTTGGAGACTCGTGAGGACAATGAAGCATTATCAAACCATGCTGGAGTCATTTCCGACGGGTCGGGTGATGACATGCCGACTTTCAAGCAGAAACCCGCACACCTGGACGGAGCGCCTGCCATTGTTTTGTTCGTTTGATGATGGGGAAGGTGGGGTTCTCTGCTGCAGGCCAATTAGCTGCTTGTGCAACTATAGGGTAATTAGCTACAAATCACAAACACGTCCAGAAAAATGACTTAAAGCAACACCAGAGGCATTGTGGGAACTTGGTGCATGGTTCTAACTGTCATGGAGAACCCCACCCCATTAAGCATTTGATGAATGGGAAATAAGCAAGAATCTTATCAGATTTTCCACCCTGTTTTGGAAGAAATACTCAGCCATGTTACTTTTACTTGGAGTAGTATCACAACAGAGAGCTACTGTGCTGCTATGTACTGTGTAAGCATCGAAATGGACCAAAAGTAAAGGTCCTTTTACGAGTTGCTAACAGATTTACAAATATTTCAAAATTGGGTTAATGTGTTCAATTTGACCTAGTGTTACATAATTACAGTAATTGCATGTGTCTAATGTGTCAACACCTGCCAGAGGTTTAGGCAATTGCAAAAAAACACACCAAATTTGAATTGATTAAACAGAAAAGAAGCTTTCTCTTTAAAAAGCTAATCCTTCATACATCGAAACGTGATCCAATTCTGGTCTTCATTCCAGGTTTTGTGTGTGTTTTACATTTCTGTGGACGGAGATGTGAGATTATTCGGGGCTGGGCCGGCAGGTTTGTTGTTTTCTGAAAACTATTTCACATCTTATCTTCAAAGATACCAAAGGTGAAGCCATATCTCTCTCCCTCTTCCTTTGTGAACAGTCGACATGTCCAGTCTTGTCTCTCTTCAGCACACAGACAGCTGCTCTTATTTCACAGGGAGTCAACTGACTTTATGTTATGGAGTTGTCTGCCTAAAGGTGCAACCCGTCCACTTCCTTTACGCCTCCTACTGTATGTTTTCCTGCATATTTTTCTTTATATACTAAAATACAAGGTTGTAGCTAAACCAGTTTAGGGTTGATGTGTTTATCTCCAAAGAAAAGCCAACGACTGCTTAGGGTGTTATTACTTTATTTAAGCCTTTGATCTAGAGGACAAACTACAACATATCATCAGAGCCTTTAGTTTGTCTGTATTCTTTACACTAAACAGTATTAATATACACCCGAGCTTTGACCAATAAACCCGGAAATTACTTACTTGAGTTACGGGTTTTCTGACCCTGGAAGACATGAAATACTTCAGTAAATACCCCACTGGTGAATCTGAAAACAGCGGTTGCTAAAAAGTGTCTTAATAAGATTACTTATTGTTAGCACTCCGAACATTAGCCGCCTTTAGCTTAGCGGTGGTGACGTGAAGTCATGTGACCGTGCTGTAGTTCCTTTATAGCCCAACATTAGCCTCCTTTAGCTTAGCGGTGGTGATGTGAAGTCATGTGACCGTGCTGTAGTTCCTTTATAGCCCAACATTAGCCGCCTTTAGCTTAGCGGTGGTGACGTGAAGTCATGTGACCGTGCTGTAGTTCCTTTATAGACCAACATTAGCCTCCTTTAGCTTAGCGGTGCTTACGTGAAGTCATGTGACCGTGCTGTAGTTCCTTTATAGACCAACATTAGCCGCCTTTAGCTTAGCGGTGCTTACGTGAAGTCATGTGACCGTGCTGTAGTTCCTTTATAGCCCAATATTAGCCTCCTTTAGCTTAGCGGTGCTTACGTGAAGTCATGTGACCGTGCTGTAGTTCCTTTAAGCATAACGTTAGCTTTTTATTTCTGCAGACTTTACACTCTAAAATGATAAAGTGATGTACATATATGAGATTATCTGAATCACAAAACGTGTGTTTGCCACAGAGATTATTTTTTGCAATAATCCAAAATCCCATTGACTTTTTGTCGAAGGAGCCTTTGCAATGCTAACTTCTGTGTCGTCCTACAAAAATATGTTAGCGTCTTTTGAAGTGTTCCCAGACTTTATCCCAAAACAAAACACAAAGACCAGGAGCGGTTACATTTTCAATACAGATTTTAATTGACAAGGTATCAAAAACAAAGATGGAAGAAGAACACATTGGTAGTAGCAGTGCAGTTGTACCTGACAGCTTACAGTTTATTAATTTTGTCTATGTGATGCTACAGAGAAAACAGGAACTGCCTCTATCAGTAGAAGTAGGCACGACAAAATACATCAGTGCTTATGACTAGCAACACAACACAACCACAAAACAACATACACACTGTGAACAGACGCCTGCGTCCCTTTAACCGAGTCACTCTTAGGTAATTTCCTTCTTAATAAACCATATAAACCTTCTTCTTCTACCATCCAACCATACAATATTAAACTTCAGTCCTCACTGTGACAGTAAGGTGATAAATAATCACTCTTAATGGAGATGTTTCCCAATAGCGACAAACCTTTAAGATGACCTCAGAAGCTGACGGTGCTAACATGATGTTTGATGTTGGGGTAGACTTACTGGAAACTATTGAAATTCTGATGAGCAGATTCCTTTGCTATATCCTGCTAACCTCTCTTTCATTACACTCCCTCAGTTTCTGTTTGTGCAAGTTCAAAACACACAGCATAACATAAAAAAATCCTCTTGCATAACTCCAGAGTCAGGCGTGTTTTAGAACCAGCCGAAAGCTGATGCAACACTTCCGATACCTAGCTAACGATATCTCGTGAACACAACTTCCAAACCAAATCTTATTATTAAAAAATACATCGTTAGAAAATAACAATCTTTCTTGTTTTATCCAAGACCAAAGGAGGCATCCGGTGTTTAACGTACAGTAGCACAGAGAGAATGATGCGATACAATACACGAGATTTAAAGTAGAAAAACGACTAAAATAACACTTGTGGAGCTTCATCGTCACAGAAGAAAAAGCAACACTTGTTCTGTTTATCTTAAGAGGGAACGCAGTGATAAATAAATTGAAAGTATATACAGTATTATTATATTTGGGGCAATTTTGTTGGTGAGCAAAATTCAAATTACTAAGAGAAGTAACATATCATCTGCATAAAGGCTTATATTGTAATCGTCTAATATCAACTTCAGTAAGTGCAAACCCTGTCTGAAAAGTACATTTCCCTTTTTTTAACTGCTACGGCAGCCCTGATAGCAAACAAGCTGACATTTTGGGAGATATTACTTCTCAATAAACATTGATCTACAGCCAGCACAGGTCCTGAGAGGTTAGTAGTAGCAGCAGATTTAGTAGTTCACGTTGTAAAAAGGACAAGGGTTGCTACGGCCACGACATGTCATACAGTAGTTACTCAATAAATATACTTTGCTTTATACACTAAGCAGCACAATGTCTTTTTTTAAGGTGATTTCTTGCACACTTGTCTGGCTTTACAGACACTCAGTCGATCAGCGTCTACTTCCCTCTGAGAAACAAATGATGTGCCGTGAACACCTTGCAAAACAAACTTTGGTACAAAACTCTGACTATTCAAAATACCAGTAAATAAAAAAAAGATGTGTTTTAGTGCTTTGGCATCTGTTCTTGGACGTGACTGTTTGTAATGTTTTTTTCTGTCCAATCAGCAGCTGTGGATTCAGGGAGTGGGAGGGGCCTCTATCTCTCTTTAGCAGCTTTGTTGGCGGCGAACGAGACCGAGGAGTCATCCAATGGCGTTTACTTTTTAATGTCACTGTCATTCTCAAGTCGTAGTCGTCCACCTGCTTCTCTTACAATCTGTGCTGCGTTGGGATGAGACATTGCAAGTCTTTGAAAAGTGGCTTGATCGCTCGTTAGTGGCAGTGGATGCTATCGAGGGTCAGAAGGCCTCCGTCTAGAGGTGCGAGTGTCGAGAAGGACGTGGACGACGAGGTGGACGTGGCGGTAGACGTGGTGGAGGAGGAGACTAGGTTGTGGAATTGTAAAGTGCTCTCCTTGATGTGTTGGATGAAGAGGTTCCTCTCGTCCTCGGGGGTTTGGCCATTTTGGGCGCGGACGATGCAGGTGGGTCGGTGCAGGTTGAGCATGTAGACGAGCTGCTGCTTCTGCGTCTTCAGCTCCTCGATCTGAGCCTTCAGTTCTGCGTTCACTGTCTCTAGTTTCTCTGACTCCTGCAGAAAAGAGAGCAAGAGGAGGGTTAAACCAGTTGGTAAAGCTCTACATTTATGTTGGATGTCAAATCTTTATTATGCGAGTTCTTTGTAGGAGTTCATAGAAGTTGAATAGTACCTGCTGCAGAGTCTCGGTCTTCTCCTTCTTCCTGTTGCGACACTTGGCAGCAGCGACCTTATTCCTCTCCCTCCTTCTCTTTCTCCTCTCTTGCTCCTGAGGTGTGAACTGAAAAATCGAAGAATGAAATATAAGCTTAGAATACTTTATCCATAAACAGTACAATCACTACTTTTGGTTCGAGTATATTTGTATGGCAATAGTACTTTCAATTTAGTAAGACTTTGAAAGCCTGACTTTTACATAATTAGTATCGCTACTTCTACTTAACATATTATGCTAATTTCCAGGTTCCTGTGAAATGTTTCCATGCTTTAATATTCAATAACCAGAGCCCAGTCTGCCCTGATGGGTTTACAATGTGTTATCAGCAAAGTATCTGTGTTCTTCCTCCCCCTCTTCCTCACCTCTCTCTTGACGCCTTGTCCGTCCTGGTAGTGCAGGGAGGTCAGGTCGGAGCTGGAGCAGTCGGAGCTCACGTCGGCGCTCAGCCCGTTGGACAGGCGTTTGGACTGGATGGCGAGCCGCAGCTCCTCCTTCACGATGGGGGTGAAGTTGGTGAAGTCGTCCAGGGTGAGGCTGCCCGGCGGGGAGAGGCAGGGCACCAGGGCGGAGCAGCTGATGTCAGCCAGCGAGGGACCGGTGTGCTGCAACATCATTCTGCAAACACAGGACAACACTCATTATTATTTACAGATTTAGCATTTTTTCACTCAAGATTGACAAATGAAAAAATAACAGCTCCAATAATAATAATAAATATAACACAAAGAAATTAGAATGTAATATAATATAGTAGATCAAAGACATCTTGATAAGGTAACTATAACGTGTATTAAGATCCACAGAGAACTAATCAAGCCATTATGCAGATATGAATGATAGTCTTCTCCTGAGTAATAATGGGTCTTCAATATTGCACAACAGATACAATATAATAAAGCTGTTAACATGAAGCAGTATTTGGGAACAAAGCCATAAGCAATTAAAGAGAATAAGTAATAGGTGTGAGTGTTATCCAAACAGAGGAGGGACTGACAGGTTGATGAGATGATTATGTTGTTATGAACAGCTCTGTGAAACCAAAACAAACACAGGCTGTCCCGTCTCCACGCATTTAACGAGTATTGAACATGATATTCTTCCACATTTTGTCCATAAGTTCTTATATTAAGACTCTTTATAGAAGATATTAGAACACTTTTTCTATTAATCTGACCATGCAACCGATATATAGTATATTCAAAGTCACCTGTACAATATTTGCCAGGTTTTGAGGCTTTTATTTTGAAAAATGGTCCAGAACAAACGCAGTTGTTCATCTCAAATGTCATTACCTTCAGAAAATACCGATAAATTTGACTTAAACATGATTTAACACATCCTGACGAAGCTCTAAAGTAGGTTTAACACTTTACAATATGTTTATAAAGTATTGTTAAATTACTATAATGCCCAACAAACACGAAGCACAAGTCATCCGATTCAAGTTATAACTTGTGAATGAAAAGCTAAATTAAAAAGCTCTAAAATCTCAAATCTCAGTCGTTTCAGCCTTACATATTGTCTCGGGTGGTTATTGTTTTCAAATATAGACGAATAAGTTCATTTAGAAGTTTGAGTGAAGTGTCCCGGGACAGCACCAGCACTTCTCCGCTTTACAAACCGAGACAGCAAACACCAATCCTCTGTCGCTGAAAACCACACACACTCACACTAAACCACACACACGCCGAAAAAAACAACCGTACCTTGAGTCAGTGGTGACCGGGTTCTGATGAAGTGGATGCAGGTAAAAGGCAGCTCTTAAATCTCGCTTCTGTTTCTCTTCCTTGCTGTGCGTAAAGTTGCGCTTGTGGGCCGGAGCGTTGCATCATGTGCTTTTAAAGGCAAACGGGAGGGGGCGCGGCCCCGTGACGTCACCAGGAATGCTCTACGAGAGTGAGAGAGGAGGGAGCTGGGAGGAGGAGGAGGGAGCTGGGAGGGGGGGGCTGACGTCATCCTATTTATAGGAAGCTTATACTGCGATGATGCAATCTAGCAACCTCCGAGCTGCTCTGCTCCATAACAGGACAGGACTCCCCCCCATCCTCCCACCCTCCTCTTTCCCTCGATCTACTTCCTTCCTCCGGTCCTTTCCTCTTCCTCATTCTTTGATATATTTCTGGTTTGTTTGTTTCTTTTAATCCTCTTTTCCAGTCAATCCTCTTCCTTTTTCTCCATATTTCTTTATGCTTATTATTATTATTGGTATTTCACTGTTTGTCCTCCCTTCTGTTCACTTTATCTTTCTTACTTTGATCCTCCTTATCTTTCCTCTCGTTCCCTCTCTCTTTCTTCCTTTACATCCATCCCTACTTCCTTTTCTCTTCTCCTTTTCCTCTCAGTAATCCCAGTCCCCTTATTTCCTTTTCCTTCTTCCTTCCTTTCACATCTCATTTCCTTTCCCTCTTTCTTTTCCTTCTTCACACTCCTTCGTTTCCTTCTTCACACTCATACACTTCCTCTACACCTGTATGACGCTTTCAACCATCAGAATAAAACCATTTACTCAAACGAAAGTAAACAAACCCCACTTGCTCTCGCTCTCCCAGTTTTGACACCGACCTGTATTTCCATTCCTGTCATTCCTCACTAAGGAGTGAATAACGCTCTTCCAGCTGATGACACACTGTGTTATTTATTCTGTGCTTACATCTCTTCATCGGGGTATAAAACCACGAGGTTACACGGAGAGACACACGGAGGATCAGCTGCATTTGATCTTTATTTCTCATCAGGGTTAAATGACATTGCCCAGTAAATGAAATCATCCTGAGGATCAGCTGAAGGCAGGTAAATAAAATACAATACATGCATGTTTTATGCCATTGAATCCTGTATTTCTCCGTGTTAGAGCAGTTAATGAATGGGTGTCTGAGACATTTCGCAGCAGACAATGTGACCTCACTTTAATCTAGGCCTCGTCTTCTCAAACCTAATTGGGATAAATCGGCTGATCTTGTTTACCCTCCTATATAAAAAAAGAACAGGGATTTCCTGGGAGGATCCCTGAGAAGTTTCCACCTTTAAAAAAAGCCTATTTATTTAGTTAGTTTAAAAAGCTGGTAGTAGCAGCAGCTGCACCGGTAGTTATACTAGTAATGTTATTGCTGCTATGTTCACAGAAGTGTTTTACATGTTTAGTATACTAAGCTTATTCAGTATTGAAACTACAAATGGTGGCCTTTTCTACTCATGTAATTAGAGTAAAGGTATTTTCCTGGTGGTAATTCTGTCTAATTAATGCTAATGTAGCTTCTGTGCTAGCATACTACAAGCTGGTGATAGTAGTATTATAGAAGTGCTTATTTAACATGAGCTCAATCTAGCCCTGTTGTGATTGGTCAACCGCTTAGAGCTGTCCCGCCCCTTAGCCTGTCACGTCCAATGTGTCGGAGCGCCAGCGTGAGTGTTACATATTGATGTCACTATGTTCCGGAAGTAAACAAAGGGAGGGAACACAGGGATTGTCCCCAAACAGACTTGAAATATGGAAGGTGGACTGCTACTTGGAGAGGTCCCAGTTCACCTCCTAGGCCCTGCTGTGGTGCCCTTGAGCAAGGCAGAGGACACCTCCAATCCCCCCCTCCCCATTGCTCCCCGGGCGCTGCACAATAGCTGCCCACTGCTCCTGGGTTAAATGCAGAGGACCAGTTTCACTGTGTGTGCTCTGCTGTGTGCATGTATGTGACAATAAAGAGGGTTTCATCCTCAGATTCTACTTCTTAGCGAGCACCAAAAAGTATATGACGTTAGGAGAAAGTGATCGTTTTGAAAAGATAATCAGAAATAGAAATTTGAAATGTGCAAAAAATGTATAACACTACAGGAAAGGGACAACCCAAAAAGCACAACAGGTCTTCTCTAAGTCTTAACTTCGGCTTTTTCCATTTCCCCTCCTCCTGGTTCAGGTTTTTTGAGTTCTGGAGTTTTTCCTTGATTTGGGGACATCAGAGTTGGAGAATGTAAAAGTTTAGGGCATCCAGATTCGAGATGTGTTGAATATAATCACAATATCCATGGTTCTAATCTACATTCACTTTACTTCTCTCAGAAATATTAATAACCAAAGAAAGATCCTCTGAAACCAAACAGCCTTAAGCTTTTCTATTGAAAGGTGACTCCATGCTTTACTGCACAGAAACAACAAGGAACTCATGAGCGCTTCCCAGCGAACAGTCATTTCCAGCTCACCACCTCTGACTGTTGTAATGGAGGAACTTCCAGTTTCATCTGTTCAAAAATCTAAAAATGTTAAGTTTCGCTCTCGACAAACCCTTCTCAGAAGCAATATTTCTAGGAGAGGGTTGTGTAACATCCACAATCGACACATTATATATGTCGGTGTCATGGCTTTGCTGGGAATTAATTGTACAATAGGAAATACAAGTACGTAGTTCACTGATCACTGATCCCGAATCTTCCACATCATCAAGTGTGTGTGTGTGTGTGTGTGTGTGTGTGTGTGTGTGTGTGTGTGTGTGTGTGTGTGTGTGCATGTCTGGGTTATGCATTATTTCCAGGGAAGGCTTAAAACACTTCAATGGTGACTTTCGATCCAGGGAAACCGCCACGCAATGTGTGTGTTTGTGTCACTGGGATGTCGTAGTGCATAGCAGGCAGCTGTAAAACTCCATAAATCAGTTAATTATTGACGGAACAGTGATTCCCATGCAGAAGAATAAAGCCTCCAAAGTAGAAAACACCTTAATTCCCCTGCTGCTGACTGGACACATTGAGCTAAAGGGTTAAAGGGTGGAGGGCTCGGAGATAAGAGGAAGCACAGGGTGGAGGAAGGTTACTTACATGAACATGAAACGCCTGTTCTCTCAAAAGGAAAGTGGAAGCGTCAAGTGTTTGCCTAAGGTGTACATCAGGTATTCAACAAGACAACAAGACACTTGGAAGTTTAGGAATGCCAAAGGCAGCTTTGAATGCAATAAAATAACAAGAGAGATAAGAGTGGCGATACCATAGACTGTCTATATATACAGTCTATGGGCGATACACACCACAAAGAAACAATGGGATGTTCCATTGGATTTTGGAAATAGCAGAAAATGATCTAAGCCCCCAGAAATATTAATGTTATTTACAAAAATATAAAAAAGTTGTAACATGGAAACTCAAAATACAGATGGTGCCCAAAAAATAATGAAGAATTGAGCAAAACTGCTGGAAATATAGTCAAAATGACACGACATTGAGAAGCATTTTTAGACATTATTACACACAGAATAAAACATTCAAAAAATAAATAATAAAACATAAAAACCAAACAAACTCATGCACATTAGAACAGCAACAGGTTACAGCATCAAGTCGTAATTAAAAATAATAAAGGAAGAAACTACTGGAGCAATAAGAGACAAACAACAAATGATCTGTTAATAATTACAGTCACTTTTAAAGGTGAGTTTCTCTGGACAACACATCCTGATGTTTATATCAGCTGTAATCCTAAATCTCCAATAAAAAACACCAAATTTATGAGGTGAGTTAACGTGCATACTCTCACTTTCACCTGCGCCCGCAGCTTTTCATTTCACTTCTGGCCTGCAGTGCTTGATTTGTGACCTCTTAGTCACAGACTCAGGTTAGTAAAGACAACAGATGAGAGGCGCCGTGAGTTTCAGTATGAGAGAAACGCTCCTGAACATCAGGGAGTTTCTCAGAACTAAACTCTTCTCTACTTAAAAAGGAAAGTGAAAAGAAAGAGAAGCCATAAATGTTGGAGGACATTTCACCGGCAATATTTGATAGTTTAACGTTGTTGTTGTTGTTGTTGTTGTTTAAACTTTGTCCTTTCTATAAGACTCAGTTTGGAAGCGTGTGGCTGTTATTCAACATCTTGTATCAGAACAAATCAGCAGACTTAGAGTTTTTTGAAAATTGCTAAATAAATAAACAAACAAATAAACAGATAAATAAATAAGTAAATAAATAAATAAGTAAATAAGTAAATAAAAATAGTCATACAAACATCAGAAGTTAAAATAAAATGTGCCCCTTGTACTACAATATATAACATGTATAGTTCAAAATACAGAAGAAGGGACCCTTACTGGTCCCACAGAGGGGGAATGTACACTGCATTTGACCCATCCTAGTGTTAGGAGCAGAGTAGGGAACGGTGCTCAGGGACACCAAGGTAGCACTTGGTCTTTCAGGGACTTGAACCGGTGACCTTCTTGTTTCCAAACCAAGTCCCTACGGACTTTGACACCACCGTCCCAGTAGAGGCAAAGAATACACATATGAACCTGAAAGAGAGCTGTAACATTTAATACATCTAAAACAGAAGGAGCTCAAAGACATTTCTAATGTTGGAGTGCCGGGTTGTATTGTGGATCCTCTTCCTCTCCACACCAGATTCAGAAAACAGAATTTGCTGTTTGGTATTTAATTGAGAAGTGTCCTTTCCTGGTTCCTGTCTTCCTAAATGAGGCTGCAGTTCTGATCTGTTCTGATCAAACCAGAGTGTTTATGGTGCTGATGAGAAGTGTTGTTGCTGCCGGAGAAGCTTCCCGTTATCCCGGTGTCTCTTCCCGGTTCCCCGCTGTGTGCCCGGTAAAGCCATGATGGGGATGAGAGGCATTATTTCCCGGAAAGGAAGAGGGTGACGTAATCCACTCCTGCTGAGAATAAAAGAGGAGGAGGAGGAGCTGCTGTTCACGCCATGCTGCCATATGAAAACATATAGGATTGAAACAAAACATGAAGTTCAGATTTTATTCTTATGTTTTTAAAATAGAATATTCAATAAAATCTTGAAAAATTAATGTCAAAAATCTGCTTTAAAACAATTATTATTATTATTATTATTGTACTGCCCTCGCAGTGCATGTGCCGATGCAAGGCTAGACAGTCAGATAACGGTTAGCTAGAAGCCCTCCAAAAAACCACAAGGCTTGACTTTTCTTGTCCTTTAATGAAGTCTTCTTTTTTCCAACATCACCGTAAAACTGCAGATTACAGAAATAAACACACTTTACTTACTTAAAACACAGTGTGAGTTGGCATAGAATGAGTACATTTCAATTAGCCTCCACAAATGAACAAACTGAGAAGAGTTAGCATGTTAACACAAACTAGCATCTCAGCATGAGCTAACGTTAGCGGAGTAGGCTATACTCATAAAAACACAACAAGTAGGTCTTGATATAAAATACACATTTGACCACTTATAATACTTACAGACAAATATTCTCCAAGGCAAAAGCGTTTGTAAACTTTGACAATATGATTTTAACAGTCTGCTTATCTGTCTGTGCGTGCCTCAGCTCTCCTGAGCATGTAATGAGGAGAACAACCGCGCTGGTTACATAGCTGCTGCTAACGCACTGAGCGCTCACTACGATGCGGTTTCTCGAGACCAAAGAAAAGACCACTCACTCTGACGCAGTTTCTTACAACCAAGAACATACACTTTTTAAATCTACGTATGAACTGATGAATTTTAACTTAACTTATTACTTTTAACTTTTTCATCTGCAAAGGCAGAACACTCCCCGCTTGATATGATTACATTATATCACTCCAGATACACACAAATTTTAAAGCGGAATGCTTTCTGAAAACAACACACATTAAGTCTCTGAAAGAAGGACTACGATCTCCGAGACCGGCCTTAAGAACACCTTATTTGTCCCATCTTTCACAATCCGCAGTTCGACTTTGCGGACTCTGTTATCACTGCTTGGCAAAGTCTTCACGACTAGACCCATAGGCCATTCGTTCCTGCTGACTTGGCTGTCTTTCAGCAAGACGACATCTCCTTCTTTCACATTTGGTTTGTCCTCTGTCCACTTCCTGCGGCTCTGTAGCGTAGACAGATACTCTCCCTTCCATCTCTTCCAAAACGTGTCAGCAAGACACTGAACGTGTTTCCACTGCTTGCTGTACAACTGAGCTGTGTCGAAGTTTCCACTGGGGGCTGAAACTGCACTCATCTTTTGAGTAAGGAGTGTCGCTGGGGTGAGCACCATAGGCATATCCGGGTCTGTGGATATGGCAACAAGAGGTCTCGCGTTCATGATTGCCATGACTTCTGCCATGAAAGTACTCAGGACTTCATGAGTGAGACGTGTTGGTCCTGCCTGAAGCAACATCGCATCCAGGATGCGCCTGGCAACCCCGATGAGCCTTTCCCAGGAGCCGCCCATGTGGGAAGCATGAGGGGGATTAAACACCCAGGAGCAGCCTTTCTCCTGGAGGTACTTCTTGATTGTTGTGTCTTCTGTGCTTATACCCAGTTCTCCACAAGCACCCACAAAATTGGTCCCTCTGTCTGACCGCAGATGTTTTGCTGGACCTCGAACCGCAAAAAACCTCCGGAGAGCGTTGATAAAGCTGTCGGTTGACATGGTTTCGATTAGCTCGATATGTACTGCTCTGGTCGACATGCATGTAAACAACACAGCCCAGCGTTTGCTGTCTGCCGATCCTCCTCTTGTCCGACGTGTCATGACGGACCACGGACCAAAGACATCGAGGCCAACTGTGGTGAATGGGGGCTCAGGAGTAAGTCGGTCGGCAGGCAGATCAGCCATCTTCTGATTCTCCAACCTTCCTCGTAGCCTGCGACAGGTAACGCACTTGTAAATGACAGAAGACACTAGACGCTTGCTCCCAATTATCCAGTATCCAGCCGATCTTATGGCTCCTTCTGTAATATGTCTTCCTTGATGAGCTACTTGTTCGTGGAAGTGTCTCACAAGAAGTGTAGCGATGTGATGCGTGTGTGGAATAATCAATGGATGTTTTTCTTTCTTTGAGAGATCAGCATGAGAAAGACGACCTCCAACACGAAGCATACCATCTTCGTCCACGACTGGATTGAGTCTTTTGAGTGCGCTCTGCTTGGGGTGGGTCTGTTCGCTTTCAAGACACTTGAATTCCTCTTTAAAGGCACTGTGCTGAACAGAGCGGATGATCACAGCTTTGGCTTGTAGAAGCTCACTCATGCTGGATGCGTCTCCGAAACACTTCCATCCTTTCTTTTCATCCTTGTCTGACTTTCCTTTGAAGGATGCTGCAACGTGAATAAGTCTGGCTACGGTGTGATAGAGTGTTCTCCAGCTTGAACATCTCTCAAAGTGTTGAGAGCCCAACTGAGACTCTGATGCCTTGGTTGCCAGAACTGTAGCCTCCGGACGAATCTCCTCATCCACTTCAGGCTCAATGAGGGCGAAGACACTAGAATCGGATATCTCCGCTGCTTTGTTTTGATAGAGAAAAGCTGGACCTGACAGCCAGCTGCTCTGCTGGAGTTGGCGTGCTGGCATGAACCTTGTCGCATGATCAGCGGGATTCAGATCCGTCGGCACATAGTGCCACTGACTGGGGTGTGTAGATCGTCTGATCCGAGTTACCCGGTTGGAGACATAGAGGTAAAATCTTCTTGTACAGTTATGAATGTAGCCAAGAACGATCTTACTGTCCGTGAAGAACTTGACAGTGTCCACTTCCACGTCCATCTCATCACTGATCAGCTCGTACAGCTCAACAGCCAGCACAGCTGCGCAGAGCTCCAAACGTGGAATGGTGTGAGCGGGCCGAGGAGCTAACTTTGATTTCCCCATGACAAACCCAACGTGATACTGTCCCTCGGCGTCTGTAGCTCTCATGTAAGTCACTGCTCCTATGGCTACTGTGGAAGCGTCTGAGAAGATACACAGTTCTTTTGTCTGTGTTGAAGACAGCGAAACTGGTATGTAGCATCTCCTTATGTGCAGGTCTTCCAGAGCTTTCAAAGAGTCTCTCCACGAGTTCCACTCTGCCTCCATTTGTGGAGGGAGAGGAGCATCCCACTCACTCTGCTGAGATGACAACTCCCGGAGAAGCGCTTTTCCTTGCATGGTAATAGGAGCTACGAAGCCCAAGGGGTCATACAGACTGTTGACCGTAGACAACACACCTCTTCGCGTGTATGGCTTTTCTTCGCGTGACACCAGGTAAGTGAAGCTGTCTGATTCCAAGTTCCAGGAGAGGCCTAGACTCCTCTGAAGAGGGAGGGGATCCACTCCGAGATCCAGATCCTTGAGATCTTTGGCTCGGTCCTCGACCGGAAACGCTTCCATCACCTGGCTACTGTTCGACGCCAGCTTGTGCAGTCGCAGGTTGGATTCTGCCAACATTTCTCTGGTTCGTGTGAGGAGATCTATCGCCTCTTCTGGTGTGGCGACAGACATGAGACCATCATCGACGTAAAACTGCCTCTCAACGAACTGTCTTGCGTCAGAACCATGTTCTTGTTCACCTTTCTGCGCTGCTCGTCTCATGCAGTATATGGCCACCGCAGGTGAAGGGCTGTTTCCAAAAACATGGACCTTCATCCTGTACTCGGTCACATTCTTGTCAATGTCATTGTCTTCATACCAGAGGTACCGTAGATAGTCTCTGTCCTCTTCTCGGACGACGAAACAATAAAACATTTGTTCCACGTCTGCTGTAAGAGCCACGCGTTCTTTACGGAACCGCAGAAGAACTCCTAGCAGAGTGTTATTCAAATCCGGTCCACTCAGGAGGACGTTGTTGAGTGAGGTTCCATCACACTCGGCGCTTGAGTCGAAAACTACACGTATCTGGGTAGGTTTCTTCGGGTGATACACACCAAAGGTTGGTAAATACCAGTGTTCTTTCTCTTTGTCCAGAGCTGGAGCAAGCTCGGCTTGGTCACTGTCCAGCATTTTCTGCATAAACTTGATGTAATGCTCTCTTGTTTCCGGCTTTTTCTCCAGGGTTCGCCGAAGTGAGCAGAGGCGTTTCAAGGCTTGCTGCCTGTTGCTTGGAAGGCGACGCCTGGGAGCCCGGAATGGTAAAGGAGCCACCCAGCTATTTTCTTCATTTTGATAGACGTCTGTGTCCATGATAGCTAGGAAGGCTTTGTCTTCTATGGACAGCGCTAGCTTGTTGTCATCCTTGGACCTGTCGAACACAGAAGACCCCAAGTTGTCTGTGTCCACATGGAGACTTGTGTTTACGTCACCTGCTGGTAAGGTCGTGCTGTGATGAGGAGCCATACCACCGTAGTCTTCCTTCACGTGGATACTGTTTGGACATGACTGTAGGTAGGACGTGCGGCCGTTGTTCAATACGTTTGTTCTGTAGACGTTCACTTTTGATGGCTTATGAACTGAGCCCAAGCACACTTCTCCCACAATGACCCAGCCTAGGTCTAACCTCTGAGCGTAAGGTGCGTCCTGGGGCCCGTTGATTTGCTCACGTACCTTGTGTACGCTTAGGATGTCCCTCCCTAAGAGCAAGAGGATAGGTGCGTTGTGGTCCACAGGCGTGATTTTACCAGCCACTGACCGTAGATGGGGGTGATAGTGTGCGTCCTCTGGGGACGGGATTTCTGTCCTGTCGTCAGGCACCATGTCACACTCTATTAAGGGAGGTAGGGCAAGCTTTACTTTTCCGTCCATGGACTCAATGACGAAGTTAGTAGCTCTCCTGCCAGACGTCTCTAACTTCCCAGCACAGGTTTTGAGAGTGTAAGGGGCAGAGCTAGTTTTTACTCTGAAGAGACTGAAGAACTCTGTCTTGGCTAGGGACTTATTGCTTTGTTCGTCTAGCACTGCATACATGTTGATTGATTCCTCCTTTCTCCCTTCAGGATATGCTTTCACCAAGCAGATCTTTGAACAAGAGCGTGCACCGTCTGCATTCCCACAAACCTCTGTACATTTTGAGTTGACAGAAGAAGGTCGGCTTTCACTCTGCTCCCCGCTTTCGTTTCTGTCGTCAGCTGCACTCTGCATGGTCAGAAGAGGAGGACCGGGGTGCAGAGCTGTGATGTGTTTGTCACTGCTACACTCAGAACACTTGACAGTCATTTTACAGTCTTTGGCCATGTGTTGAGTAGACCCACAACATCTGTAGCAGATGTAATTCTCTCTGAGGTATGACTTGCGCTCTTCTAGAGTTTTGTTTCTAAAGAGCTTACACTTTTTCAGTGGATGGGGCTTTTTATGTATCGGACACTGACGATCAGGTTCTTCCATTTTCTTCTGAAAAGGACTGGCTTGGTAACCTGATGACTCTGCAGGGATGTCAGTTTTATGTACAGCTACAGGCCCCCTACCACTGTACTTTGTAGGCCTTTCTGTTCTGGGAGTGACGTGACTGCTGATGGGGGTTATAGCGAAGCTTGGATCGTTTTTTATCCTTGCTTGCTGTTCTACGAACCTCGAGAAGACAGAGAAGGGAGGAAAAGCCACTCTGTAATCCTCCTTGTACTTGCTTCCGAAGCTGGTCCATTTCTCTTGGAGGTTATACGGGAGTTTCTCCACTATTTGTTTCACACCACGTGCTGTATCCAAATATGAGAGCCCTGGGAGTGCACCGTCTTGCTTAGCACCCTCCAGTTCACAGAGAATGTCACTTAGCTCTCTCAGCTTAACAGTGTCTTTATTGGTCAGCCTTGGGAAGTTCTCAATCTTTTTAAGCAGCGCGTCCTCGATGACCTCAGGAGTCCCATAACACTCTTCGAGACGTCGCCAGACCATCGCAACACCTGCGGCGGGATTGAGGACGTGCACTGCGCGAACTCTCTTGGCCTGCTCCGACGATTCAGCTCCCAGCCATTTTGTTAACAGGTCCAGTTCTTCTCTGGCTGAAAGATTCAAGTCTCTTGTGGAGCTTAGAAAGGAAGCCTTCCATGACCAATAATTTTCTGGTTTGTCATCATATTGCAGAAGGCCAGCACTAACCATTTCTTTTCTGATGAGATATCTTGCGAAGTCTTGTGCGCCGTTAGTCTCATGTGCGTACTGTCTTGTATGGTTAGCTGTGTACTGTGCACCGTAAGGTTGAGTGTCACTCAGTGTCCTTGCTGGTTCTTTTTTCACGTCTTCGTAAACGTGCTGTGTGTTTCTCTGAATGTCATGAGAAACTCTGGGCTTAGTGTCAGGTGTTTCCTGTTCATCTAGTTTTATTCTATGTGTCCCCACGACGACAGGTTCGTAAGGCAGTTCCTGTATGAACATGTCTGAGTGTCGACGTACGTACTCACTAGTACGTTGAACTGCACTGAAGGGCTCTTCTTCGACATCTGGAAGCTGGCTGAGCTTCCCGCTTTCGACCTCTGCCTCCAGAAAGGCTGAAGCCTCCGCTTCAGCTGCAGCCACAGTTTTTTGACTCTGGAGGAGATGGAGATCAGCGTCAAAGCCAGCTTTTTGCTTCAGCAGGTTTGCTTCAAAGCCAGCTTTTTGCTTCAGCAGGTTTGCTTCAAGTTCAGCTTTCTGCTTCATGACGTTAGCCTCTTTTTCAGCGAAGGCTAACGCAGCCTTTGCAGCTTTCGCCTTAGCGTAGGCCTTTGTAGCTGAAGACGTTGTTGATGTGTAACTACCAGATGCTCTAGATGACCGAGACTTAACATCTCGTGCTTGATGAGTCTCTTTTTTCTTGGTAGCTTGATCTACAGTCTCTGTTAGCTGCTCTTCACCAGCTGCTTCTTGCTGTGTAGTGGTACAGTCTTTAAGATAGTTTCTTCCTGAGCGCAGACTCATGTTGCTGAATATCGTGTTTACTGCTTGAGCCCGCCGTGTGATGTCTTTTTACTGTACTGCCCTCGCAGTGCATGTGCCGATGCAAGGCTAGACAGTCAGATAACGGTTAGCTAGAAGCCCTCCAAAAAACCACAAGGCTTGACTTTTCTTGTCCTTTAATGAAGTCTTCTTTTTTCCAACATCACCGTAAAACTGCAGATTACAGAAATAAACACACTTTACTTACTTAAAACACAGTGTGAGTTGGCATAGAATGAGTACATTTCAATTAGCCTCCACAAATGAACAAACTGAGAAGAGTTAGCATGTTAACACAAACTAGCATCTCAGCATGAGCTAACGTTAGCGGAGTAGGCTATACTCATAAAAACACAACAAGTAGGTCTTGATATAAAATACACATTTGACCACTTATAATACTTACAGACAAATATTCTCCAAGGCAAAAGCGTTTGTAAACTTTGACAATATGATTTTAACAGTCTGCTTATCTGTCTGTGCGTGCCTCAGCTCTCCTGAGCATGTAATGAGGAGAACAACCGCGCTGGTTACATAGCTGCTGCTAACGCACTGAGCGCTCACTACGATGCGGTTTCTCGAGACCAAAGAAAAGACCACTCACTCTGACGCAGTTTCTTACAACCAAGAACATACACTTTTTAAATCTACGTATGAACTGATGAATTTTAACTTAACTTATTACTTTTAACTTTTTCATCTGCAAAGGCAGAACAATTATTATTAATAATATGTTTCATATTCAACATTCGGTTGAGGATACCTGCATTCCAATAAATAAAATAAAATAATAATAATAATAATAATATAATCTAAAATCTAAAATATGAAATAGATAAATAATATAATACATTTAGTACTTTTGTTTTCAAGTTCAAATGTTATATAAAAAACTAAACATGACTAAAATGTAATCATATTTTGACAATCTGTTGGAGAACAATAAGCTAAATATATTAGAACAAAAAGCAACACTGAGAAAAACCCTCTCTTTATTATTGTCTCGTGTTTTTACTTCTATAGCTGTGTCTCATCGACCCCTCCTCTCTTCCTACTTAAATCCAACCTGATCCACATAACGTCATCCTTTCCGGGAAGCTCTTCCTCTTCCTCCTCCTCCTCCTCCTCCTCCTCCTCCTCCTCCTTTATCATGGGGATTCCGGGAAACACCCCTAATCTCCCCCCTCCTCCCCTCCAGCATCGCGCCATCACGGGGTGTGAATCCCTGCAGATGCGTGGCCTCTCTCTGAGCACGTTAATGTGCTAACCGCGTTTTTAACCTTACGGTAGCCGACGGGATCATTTGCACTTTCGATCCGAGTGATTCACCGCATTCCGGTAAAAACTGCGAGGAGCAGGACCGGAGCTGCAGCCGAGAAACGTGCAGGCTTTACGGTCTGATGGATCCTGCAGGACACCCTGTGGACTGCCGCTAATGAGCTTTATTTTCGCTCCGCTTTATCGGACCCTGCATTACAGACGACCAGCTGCTCCCTGTGGTTCACACACTGCGTTAAATGATATCATTTATTGCAGGAAATCCAAATATTTGTTTGCTTTGATTGAAATAAGCCTCCAAGTATGAGTTATATGAGAGTATTTATTCAAAGCATTCATTTTATAGGAGGTTATTCATGTTTTTATTTCGTTTTGTGAGCTAGTATGATTTGTTTTGTTATATTATTAATTAATATTAAATATATATATATATAATATTAATTAATAATATATATATATTAAATAATATTAAATATATATATTAAATAATATTAAATATAAATATATATATATATATATATATATATTAAATAATATTAAATATATATATATATGTATATTTAATATATATATATATATATATATTATATATATATATATATATATATATATATTAATAATAATATATATATATATATATATATATTATTAATTAATATATATATATATATATATATATATATATATTAAATAATATTAAATATATATATTAAATGAATTAATCTTGTCCAGTAGTTTTATTTATTTATTTAAGCCTTAGTTGAAATAAGCCTCCATGCACGAGTTATTATAGAGTATTACTCTTAAATTGTATGTGTTTTTGCAAGCCTGTGACACATTTCTATCAGTATGTGGTGGAAATGATAGGGTTTTTATTAACAGATCTATAAACTCAGTGAGGTTTATTTGACCTCTTTTAGTGATCTCAGTTATGACCTTTATTGACATTGACATTGACATTTCTCGAGCATTTTACAGAGTTTTTGTTATAAAAAAGTGAGGTTGCATTTAACCATTTACCCATAGCTTTTATTACTTATATTTAATCCTCCTTTTTCATGTCAAATAATCTTAAAAGGCTGAAATATTTCACGCACCACTGTACCAACATGATGGTCTCATGTTGCTTTCATACGACTTGTTATTTGAACATTTTGATTGTCTTAAAGTTAGCTCTATGGCTTTACTGGTTACGGTTGTTTTTCTGTCTCACTCTTATGAACTGTCATCACTGATTTGCAGCTTGGTCACTTTAGGACACAGTTTAACTCCAATTGCACCGAGTTTTGCAGATGATGCGTTCAAGTTCAAGTTACAAAGTATAACTTCACACTGTATTTTATATTTAATGAAATATCCCACTTTTATATTGCTTTAGCTGTAATTGAGCCGTCCGCAGTGTTTTATTTATCAGGTAGTTTACAGATCTCTATCTTCATGGTCAACTTTTATACTTTCTACTCCTTTAGTTTTGTTTTATCTTCTATTTTTAGATGTTTTTATTGTATAATGTTTATTTCCGACTCATTAATGATGTGCCATAGTTGTTTTACATGCTGCTGCAAGGAAAACAAGTCCCAGTTTGGGATTAATAAAGTATACCTTATCTTATAAAAGCCTCTGAGACGCAGTAGTGTGGAAGTATGGAAGTATTCAAACGTAATACATGAAATCAGTACATTTACTTTATACATAACTGCAGATTAAGTCAGAATAACTTTCACTCATTTATACTTTTACTTTTTCCTAACAGTTCCTTTAAATTCCTGTCAATCTTTTCTCGTTTTGCATTGTTTCACACCGAGCACAAATACATTTTTCAGCAGCAAGATTCTCAAAAACCTCGTCAGCAGTCTCGTTTCCAGCGGAGATAAAGACCACGCTGATGTGAAACTGCATTATTGTGGTTATGATTCATCCTAATCAGATGCTGATTCAGGTTTAAAAATAGCTTGTCAACTAATGAAGTCAGCACTGCAGTTTCACATGAGTCAGAACCAAGTTTATGACTTTTGAACTTGATGAGTTTGAGGAGTTGTTTATCTCGTGCAGCTGAGACTCGCTGTTCTTTTTGTTCCTCTTAGGACAGCCCTGAGGGGACGACGGGTAGAAACAGTTTTTCTTTTGGCGCAATGTCGGCCAAATATGATACATGTCTTCATTTCTTTTGTCCTGAACTAATTAACCAAAGAGAACGCTCGATTTTCTTTGGAAAGGGTTAGGGTTAGGTGCATTTCTAGCCATTCTGCATCTCTTGTGGTTGTTTTTAGGGTAATGACGCAACTATTCTCAGCTATTGGCTCCTCTTTGTTGTGATTTTAAGTGTTGTTGGTTTCCGCTTCGCATCTCTTTGAGTTGTTTTCAGTGTCTATAAAGTACGTTTCTGTCTCTTTTGGGTTGTTTTGCATCACTTAAGTGTTGGTTTGTGTCTCTTTGCAGCTGTTTTGTATGAAAACCCTGAGGGGACGACGTGTAGGAACTGGTTATCGTAGAAATGTCTAATACCCCCATTTAATTATACATATGTCAGTGTAAGTTTCTTCTGCAGTTAGATTTCAATCCACATCCCACTAATGAAATCCACACCAAGCTCCCTGGAATATGACAGTGATTGATAGCAGGCGAGTTATTAAACTGCAAGGGGTGATGGGAGGTCACATGAAATATGTCATCTGCACACCAGTTGAGTCTTAAGCCATGCAGTTAATTAAGACCTGCATATTGCTCTTGTAAAAAGCTTATTCATTTTGAAAATGCTCCATTCAGATTTTTTTAGGGGGGTCGTAGTGACAGTGTGGAATGTTTTGTTTTGACAAATTTGATCTACATTTTAAGAAAGGTCAGGTGTCACATCAAGTTAAATTTTTGCCATTTGTCTTTCTCCCTGAGAAAGACAAATGGCTGTCTCTCTTTAACCTCTGTCGATGTTTAGCTTGTAATCACCATGTTTGCCTCTCTGGCCAACATTTACACCTCTGTAGTGTAGATGACTTTGTTGAGTACAGTCTGTCTCTCTGTACTTTGATTAATCTCCCCCTTTCCCCCTCCCTTTGTTTTAGTATCCTGTAATGTAGAATTTGATTGGCTGTCCCCCTTCTTCCTTCCCTTTGAGAGTCTGGTTTAATGTTTGATCGGGGTCAGGTCCTTGTGCTACTCTGGTTGTGCAGGTTATCTGGCCTCCAGCTGGAACTGATTCTGTCAAACGCTCTGCTCTTTATTAAATAACACTGCTTTGATTTGCAGCTTGTACATTTGTTCTTTTCTTATACCAGAAGGTGATTAAGTGTGGAATTTACACAACGCTGGTCTTTAGGGGGGCAATATTAACCAAATACATGACCTATGTTTGTATGAACTCATTTCTTAAAGAGAAAGCTTCATTTTCTTTGGAAAGGTGGTGCATCTCTAGCCATTCTGTATGTCTTTGTGGTCATTTTGCCTGTTTGTGGTGTTTTTCGAGTCATTTTGCTTCTATTTCCAGTTATTGGCGTCTCTTTGACGTCTTGTTGTTATTGTTTTGCATCTTGTTGTTGTTGTTTTGCGTCTTGTTGTTGTTGTTTTGCGTCTTGTTGTTGTTGTTTTGCGTCTCTTTCTGACTGTGTTGTGTCTCAATAGCCCTCTTGCCCTTCGTTGGTGCTGTTTTGCATCTCTTTGTGGTCGTTTTCTTAAGAATCTTTCCTCCCATGAACTCTGTTTGTACGTCTCTGATATGTTTGCTTCCTCTAGGCTCGTTTTTAATGCAGTAAATAATCTGCAGCTACAAAGAGGAAGGAGAAGCTTGAAGTTGATTATCCTGCTCCTGAACCTAACACAGCGGGGGGGTAATAGCAGGGCTCTGTATCAAAGGTGCATGCAGGGATCTTTAATAAAGGAACCACATTCTGCTGAGTCATCCGAGCTGAAGGTCATCATGTAATTCAAGAGATTTACCTTTGCACCAGTCCACTGCAGAACTGGTCCCACTGGTTCTTTTCTGACTGCTGGTTTTCATTAGACATCAGCATGCAGTAGAAAGGTTAACACACAGCTACAGGTGATCGCTTTAAATCCTTAGTCAATACAAGAGGCTTTAGTAGAAGTGTTTTCATGTAAATTAAACTCACTTTTCTAAACACTAAGCTCACTGTCGTGCACATTTGGCTTATTTCGGACATCCTAATCATTCAAGGCAGCAGTTGTTTCTTATTTGTTTTTAAGTGTTGAAATGTGCTGCAAACATGCCATTATCTTTACTTGCGTGTGGCGCAAACGTAACAAATCACACTTAAACTTCTGCACAACCCTACCAGGAAATGATCGAGTAACTTCAGATAGAACACATATGAATCCAGACTGTAATGGATCAAGTGTACATGTACTTAAAAGTGAGATACAACTTCAAATTTGACTGCAGTAGTTGTACCTTTTACTCTTGATTAAAAACATGTGGTTTTCTTGAAAAAGCTGCATCTTCTTGACTTATATTCTCTCAGCTTTTCATCTCTCCTACATTCTTCAGTCATTCAGTCCTTTGTAATTTCCCTAGCCTTCCTTTCCTTCCCCTGGCCCACTTTATGCCGTTTCCCCTAGTCCTCCCTTTCTTTGCGCTTCCTCATTTCTGTTAAATTCATCTCTTGGATCAGCAGATGTTTGTGACTAAACTGAGTTGACTCTGGTTGGAGAGGTGGTGTTCCTGGGATAATGGAAGTGCTCACTGATCATGGGACACACACTCAGTTTCTGTTGGGTTTTATCGGTTGTAATGAAGTTCAGAAGCAGAAAGACTTAAAATGACACAGGAAACACTCAGAGAGTAATCAGATAACGTCACGCAGCTGTGGAGGAAACAGGGAGTGGATGATCATGGAGACAACGAGGGGGTGAGAGGTGACAGCACGAGGGCAAGGGAGGCTAATGTCAGATAAGTGCAGAGGGGAAGTTAGGCTGAACAGGGCTACGGCAACACAAGAGGCTCAAACTGAGGCAATAACTCATGCAACTAATCAATCATTAGACTTGAAAGACTGTCATCTCAGGATCTTAAAGGTGAGAGAGGGTGGTGTTTGCTGTGCAACGTATATGTATTCCTTTCCCAAATCTGATGGAAAAACTAGCTGTGCAAATTGTCTAAGTGTCATTGATTTCCAATTTGGACAATCCTCATCAGTTCAGATTTAAAACCACGTTTGGATTTTTCTATCAGCTTTGACGGTCGCTGTCATTTTCGAGCACAAGTTAGAATTTGCAGGTCATGTTTTTGATGTGTTGTTGAGTCCTAATGCGCTCATGTTTGATGAAAATCGGATGTACTTTAATGACTACATGTCAACCCGTAGTCAGAGACGGCTTAATTTTGAAAAACAGTCACTGAAAATCGAGTTAGACTTTTAATAAGTGTAATTTTTCAACACATTGTATCCTTTGCTTCCTGGGTTGTTCTGTTGTCTGGCGTTATATTTAAATGTTACACTGCACACTCATCTCATGTGGTATTCTCTCTGCATGTCTGTCTGGAATACACCCTATATCTCTCCCATGTTCCACAGCTGAATCAGGGTTGTGTGTTAGCATGATGGATGTGAATATGCTCTCCCTGTGGGTTCTTATTCCTAGTTTCCCCCCCTCTCCTTAAACTTTGATTTACTCACTGCTTTCTAGCTGAGTGTGTGTCAGGACAAAACTCCTACCAGGAAGTTCACTGTGCACATACTGTATGTATTTGCACACAAAGAGAACAGTACATTAATGAGCTTCCTGCTGCGAGCGGCACGTTGCAATGAAGCTGGTAATCGCCTCGGGGCCCAACACTTCTCGTTGGACTTGTTTCTGCAGAAGTTCACCTCACAGATGAGGTCAAATGAGTTTCTTGGCTTTAGGAAACATATATTTGAGTGACAGGAGGATATTTTCGGGAATATTTCATTGCAAGTTGGTGGAAAGTTTGCCCATTTGGCAAGGAACAAGTCTTAAGTGGTTGTGGAATTTGAAAGTTTGCTTAATGGTTTTTGAGACTCTTTGACAGGGTATATTTTCAGAATCAGAATTGGTTTTATTACCAAGTAGGTTTACACATATGGGGAATTTGCTTTGGCGTGTACAAACACACAGAAAGAAGAATAAGAAGTGAAACAAAATAAAGTCAAAATAGGAATATTATGGCAGCTATTGTGTATTTCAAACCTTTCTGGAATAGAATTATAATACCTGGGGAGTCCAAAAACATCCAACAAAAGAAACAATAAATAAATAATATATATATTTAAAAAATGCAAACAAAAGAAATATATGCCAATAAAAAGATTTCACATAAAAGACAAATTCAAGACAAAGCGACAAACATGAACCGCAGTACAGACAATACCAAAAGAAGCATTAAAGGAAGTAAACCAACTGTTCACACGCTGGTCAAAACTCAAAGGACGCCTATAGAGGGAACATGTAACTTAAGAGCGCTGATTTACAGGAAATACATCTGTGGGTCAGTTTTTTTTTCAGAGAAACCACAACACGTATTAATCTATTGTGCAACCCAGTGAAATCAGGAAATGTACATTTTAATGTTAAGTGTGTGTGTGTGTGTGTGTGTGTGTGTGTGTGTGTGTGTGTGTGTGTGTGTGTGTGTGTGTGTGTGTGTGTGTGTGTGTGTGTGTGTGTGTGTGTGTGTGTGTGTGTTTGCAGAAACAGGAACAAACTTTATACACTCACTGCTGGACTTAGTCATTTGTAATGTAGATGTGAGAGATTGTCCAATATTCTTGGAAATGACATCAAGTGTGTTAAACTAAGGCTTTACAATGTAGGGCTTAACGCTTTAGAGGTGTTTAAAGATTAAACTACACATTTATTTGCATTAAAACATGTTTTTGTAACTCAGAAGTGATGCAATGCATCTGAGGAAGCTTAATCAAGCACTTAAGTTGACTTTGGAGGTACTTGTTGTACTTAAATATGGCTCCCTTTTACTTAAACTTCTCTACATCTCCAAAGCAAACACACTTTTCACAGCACTGACATTATTATATTATAGCTGCTCACCTGTTAATGCATTATTATTGATATCCCAGAGACAAAACTAATACATAAGTAAATATATATACTCATAAAAAGTGATCGAATGCATTTGACTTTATTACTTTAAGTCCACGTTAATATTGTTGGACTTCCACTCCAAAAAACTGACCTGTAACATCACATATTTAACCTATTTCTCAGGACTTTGCTACCATTTTACACACACACACACACACACACACACACACACACACACACACACACACACACACACACACACACACACACACACACACACACACACACACACACACACACACACACACACACACACACACACACATGCAGACATGAGTTCAGTCATGTAGACACAGGTTGGATAATGATGTTGATACAGCCTGAGGATGGGGAACCGGCTCTGATCTTCACGCTGTCACTTCTGAGAAGAGTGGAGATTGTTTATTTTTTTTTCTTCATCAATTAAATCTCTACGTGACTACACACACAATCTCACATGAAGCAACAGAGGGAGGCCAAACCCTGAAGTGAGCAGACTGGAGATTCCAGGAAGGATTTACAAATATACCTTTTTACGACAGCAGCCTTTTGTTTCCTTCCGCCAAAATAAAAGAAGAGGGTAATTTGGGAACACAAAACATTGATTTAAAGTGCGTTGTGTGGCCTTTTTATTGATGGATGAAAGTAGAGAATGGCCCAAAAAACACTGTATATAGTAAAGGGTTTCAGTGTGAATTGATTGAAAATGATCCATAAACTAAAAACAGATACTTTTTGAAGTTCCTTACGTACTCAGAAACCTATTTATTGACTTGTTTGCTATCACAAAGGAAAAAGACTTGTTTTAAAGTGAGTTTTGTGTCCTTTTTATTGATGGACATCTGCAAGAGTTAATACCAAATAGTACCAAAAAGTAGAAATTCCCCCAAAACAAACTGTACCTGTAGATAGTAGAAGTTTAAATTGGTCGAAAAGGAGGCAATAAACCAAAAGCAGGTCCTGGTGGGAGTTCCTTAAATTCAAAAACCCAAATTATTTTATATTAAAAACGCTCTTTTTCAGTCACTTGTTTGTCATTTTTAGAAATGGACGTCTTCCAGAGGAAATATAAAGTATTTTATCTCTATATAAAATAAGAAATTGGACAAAAAACTGAAAAATTGAAACTAAAAACTAAACCAGAGATTTTGGAAATGAGTGTGTCTACTGTTGTGCTGAGCCACTGTGAATACACACGTATTTGATGATGTGGGTAAAATAAGTAATATCAAATATTTCATTACAAGATTAAATCAAATATAAATAAGAAAATTGCAAAATTAGACGATAAACCAGAACCAAGTACTTTTGAAAGTTCTGATCCAGAAGTATAACAGCCCTCTGTGTACGTCCCTTTACTAATGGATGTCTGGAAAATAGAAAGTGTGTTAGCACAATATAAAACAAGTACTTCTGGAAAGTCTCTCAAATCTGTTTATTTAATTTAGCACCAATTCAAAAACACCTTTCCTCCACATGTCACTTTAATGTGGTCCTATTTATTGGTTGCTCTCGAATGACAGACATCTGGAACGTCTGGCCCGGGTTTAAAGGACTCTCTGTCGTGATGTGTGTTTAATCCCGCTCAGGTTTCCGACACCTCGTCCGGATTGTGCCTCCTCAGTGAAGCATGCTCTCTCTCTCTCCAACATTAGCTCAGCGGAGTAAATATAGTGCTGTGGTGAAGCTGAGTGTGACGAGGAGGTTCTGGGAGTCTAGACTCGTCCGGTCGACTTCAACGCAGAGAAGACTGACGACACCATGCCAGAAAGAATGGTTGAGATCTGCCTGTGCAAAATTACGCCCTCATTCCACCTCACTTCCTTTACCCTTCCCTTCATTACCTCTGTGTCCTTTCCCCGCTCTAGTCTAAGACCAAAACCTCCTCATTTCCATTACCCCTTCCCTTCATTCCCTCCTCCTTTCCATTACCCCAACCCTCATTTCCTCCTCATTTCTTTACCCCTTCCCTTCATTTCCTCTCAATTCCTTTACCCTTCCCTTCATAACCTCATCATTTCCTTTACCCCTTCCCTCATATCCACCTCATTTCTTTATCCCCTCCCTCATTTCCTCCTCATTTACCTTATCCCCCTCCCTTCATTTCCTCCTCCACTTCCTTTATCCCTTCCCTTCATTTCCTCCTCATTTCCTTTAGCCCTTCCATTCCTTTCCTCCCTCATTTCCTTTATCCCTTCCCTTCATTTTCCTCCTCATTTCCTTAGTCCTTCCATTCAGTCCTCGCATTTCCTTTAGTCCTTCCCTTCATTACCTCTGTTGTCCCTTTCACTGCTCTAGTCTTTCCTCGTTTCCTCTCAATTTCCTTCATTAGTTCCCTTATATTTCCTCCACACTTCCTTTTCTTTATCACTTCCTTTGTTCCTTCCCTTCAAAACCTCATATATCATTTCCTGATTTAGTCTTAACTCATTCACTGACAACATCCCTAGTTCCTTCCCTTCATTTCCACTTTACTTCTTTCCTGCTCTAGTCTTCCCTAATTTCCTCACCACTTCCTATATGTGTTACCTTCACTTCCTTTATTCCTTCAATTCAAAACTTATATCTTAACTCTTTCACTTAAATCTTCCCCAGTTCCTGCCCTTCATTTCCTCTTAACTTCTGTTACCGCTGTAGCCTTTTCTCAGCCCTTCCTGTATTCCTTCCATCATCTCCTCCTCATTCTGCCATTCTTTAACCTTCCTTGTCACACTTCCTTTCTTCCTCTTCCTCACTTCCTCCTTTGCCCCCCCTCTTTCCTGTACAGTAGACCACTCACATGCTGCAGCTGGTCCTACCTGAGCTACTTCAGCTGAAGGTGCATTACGTTTCCTTACTCTGGTGTACAGGGATGAGTATTTACGGTATTTAAATATTTAACGGTGTCTCTTATTTTATTCATCTGTCTTTGTTATGGAGAACAGCTTCCAAATTCACTTTGTGGTTGAACTATATTTCATATGATGCTTTTTAAATCTAAACTTTTTGCCTAATTTGCTCCAAAAATGCTTGAGATTTCCACGCAGAGATGCTCTTTTCGACGAAGACATGCTGCAGATATCTTGCAGTATGCATGTCTTGTCTTGTACCTTCACGGTTGCAAGTTGGATGCCCAGAACACCTGAGGAACACTGTGGAAAATATAGGAGAAGTCCATTCATTTATCTCAGCTATCAAAGAACAGGTTGCCATGACAAAGAAGAAGTTCCCTCCTCCTTAGCTCTGACTCTGTACCTTTTTCTGTTTGTCAGGTCGCGTGTTAGCCGAGAGTGACGTCACGCATTCCAGAGATGCTTCACAGGCTGCGTGGCATGTTGGTTTTTGTTGATGTAGCACAAAAGATGACGGTGACTGTGTGTGGATTCCTGTCATTCCTCCGTGATGCAAATGCTTGCAAAGGGCGTGCAGCCTTTATTTTTGCACAGTGTGTATTTGTTGTGTTGCTGTGTCGGGAGGCTTTCAGGTGGCTGGTTTAGTAAACATCTGTTTTTCTTGCAGGTTAAGAATTTAGCTACAAGAGTAATAGGAAAACACAAAACACATTCAAGAATGTAATGCAAAATAAATAAATTACTTTAGGATTTCCCCCGACTAACAAAAATAAAAAGAATATTATTATAATTATTAATAACGATAATAATAATAACAACAATAATAATAACAACAATAACAACAATAATAATAATAACAACAATAATAACAACAACAATAATAATAACAACAATAATAATAATAACAACAATAACAACAACAATAATAATAACAATAATAACAACAATAATAATAATAATAATAACAACAATAATAATAATAACAACAATAATAATAATAACAACAATAATAATAATAACAACAATAATAATAATAACAATAATAATAACAATAATAATAACAATAATAACAACAATAATAACAACAACAATAAAAATAATAATAACAATAATAACAACAACAATAATAAATAACAACAATAATAATAATAATACTTTGGGTGTCTGGGCTGTGTCGTTATATTTCGATACAATTTATTGTTATTATTATTTATTGTAATTGTTTAATATTTGCTTTTGTTTTTCTCTAAATAACTAAGACAATCAAACCCTTAAAATAAATCCTTATTTCTTGCTTTTTTCTTTCAAAATAAAGGTCTGGATTCTGATCCTTAGACTTCTTCATAATGCATGAATTAATGAATACATTTATTAAATAATTCATGGAGTTTTTTATGTATTTATTTAACTTGTATTATTATTATTATTATTATTATTATTATTATTATTATTATTATTATTATTATTATTATTAATTATTATTATTATTATTATATTATTATTATTATTATTATTATTATTATTATAATTATTATTATTATTATTATTATTATTATTATTATTATTATTATTATTATTATAATTATTGTTATAATTATTATTATTATAATTATTATTATTATTATTATTATTATAATTATTATTATTATTATTATTATTATTATTATTATTATTATTATTATTATTATTATTATTATTATTATTATTCATTGTTATAGATCTGTAATGCTAAGACATAAGAATTAAATAACTGTTTTTTCACCGAATCTAAAATGGTGTTGAATGTCATTTTATTGAATTATAATTCTGACATCATTTTCGTGACCTTTTTGAAAGTCATGACATCAGAGCAGCAAATATCCCATAATAACACACGTGTGTTACGTGTGTGTTATATATAACATGTGTTTAAACCCCTGCCAGCTGACTGTGTTCATTCATTATTAAGTGTGTGTAAGAGGATCCCTCTCTCCCCTCTCTCTCTCTCTCTCTCTCTCTCTCTCCCTCCCTCTCTCTCTCGCTCTCTCCCTCCCTCTCTCTCTCTCTCTCTCTCTCTCCCCTCTCTCTCTCTCTCTCTCTCTCCCTCCCTCTCTCTCGCTCTCTCCCTCCCTCTCTCTCTCTCGCTCTCTCTCGCTCTCCTCCCTCTCTCTCTCCCTCCCTCTCTCTCGCTCTCTCCCTCCCTCTCTGCTTCACTAATCGCTCTGTTGTTGTTTACATGCTGTTGCTAGGCGACCACACTGACGCCTGCAGACTTCCACCTCTGCAGACAGACAGACAGGCAGGCAGGCAGACAGACAGGCAGGCAGACAGACAGGCAGGCAGACAGGCAGACAGGCAGACAGACAGACAGGCAGGCAGGCAGGCAGGCAGACAGACAGACAGACAGACAGACAGACAGACAGACAGACAGACAGACAGACAGACAGACAGACAGACAGACAGACAGGCAGGCAGACACACTTGGGAGGGAGGGAAACCTCAGCCGGGGCGGGTTCCAATACTTTGAGTCTTGAGTTCTACCTTCCTTTTTATTTGCTGTGTTTTATTTGTTCAGTAACGTGTAACTCATGTCACGTTCACGGTAGGAGTGTAAAGGTTTAAGTAGAGTAAACACAAGTCCTTCTTTTAACCCTTAAATGGGTTCTGTATATCGTTGGGGATATAGTCATTTTACAGGCTGTTTCCATGTGTTAAATGGGTGTAATAACACCGAAACACGCGTGTTACATGGGTATGATATTGGTGTAATATGGATTTAATATTGGTGTTAAATAGGTTTGATAACAGAGTAACATGGGTCCAATATGAGGCTGATGCAGATGTGATATGGAATTGATGTTGGTGTTCAATGGGTGCAATAATGGTGTAACATGGGTACATTATGGGCATAATGAAAGTGTAATACGGTCGTTATATAGAAATAGCATCAATTACATTAGGTAAACATCTATTAGTTCACTTGTTGTTTATTACTGCACATTATAATAATAATGTACTCATCAAACTACAGTTAAAGGCTGCTAATGAACCAGAAGATAGTGTACAAAAACAAACCAATATGACTTTAAAACATCAGCACTCACAAGCATTGTTACTTTCAAGTTGAATTTAAGTGTGTGTGCCTGTCTGGTAACAACAACACTCGCTGAGTTGTTTGTATCAACACAGGAATAATGGTAATGAAATGGGACGCGGCCCAGGATTCCCAGGCTCTGGAGGCCTCTGCACGTCACAACCTCTGCTGTTATTTTTAGATCATCTGTAAAGTGTTATATGGCCTTGGCAGCACACACACACACACACACACACACACACACACACACACACACATGTACACACACACACACACACACACACACACAGCCTGTTTAAAGTATCAGTGACGTTAAACACTACAGGTCTTTATTTATATCATACGAGGGGTGCAGTGTAAAAAGACATGACATCACGGTGTCGACATTATTCATTACTGCAGGCAGATGCGTTCCTGTGTAAATAGACTGGTTGTCATACATGACATTTCTATGCTACTGGCTAATGTTAGCATCCGTGTATTGTATAATAATACTTGAATAACGAAGGAATAGGCCCCCAGATATGAAAATATAGATGCAAAAATGACATTTTATGCCTCGAACCATGAAATCCACGTGTCCCATTTCCATTAAATGGTTTATATTTGACATGTGTTTTATTTTTACACCACACCGACGTCAAATGTGACCTGTTTTAACAATCTAAATTCATAAAGAATCACTCCTCTTCCCTTTGACGCCAGCAAGCCGTCATGAAAGTTACATTTTAACCTTAAACTTCCTTTAATTTATGTTGACTTGCTTCCTGATTCCAGTCTTGGCAACGGATTACACACACACACACACACACACACACACACACACACACACACACACACACACACACACACACACAGAGAAGCCCTGCTTTCACTTGATACGCTCTGTTGAGCTCTGATACTCATGACTCAGCAACATTTTTCTAGATTTCTGTTTTCGTTGTTGCCCTCTTCCCTCCTCTGCGGGACTCAGCAGATCTCAGGCTGTGATTCATGCTGTCCATCACCCGGTTTCATCGGTGCGTTTCATGTGACCTTGAGTCATTTCATCACTTTTCACATGGCCATGTTGCTTTTTGCCATGTCATTGCTGATCAAATCTGACCTTACTTCAGTTCAATATTCCAGGGCATTCGAGTTTAAGATGTTTTTCCTCTTGTATTAACTCAGGTTACCATTCATTTTTTGGGCTTTTATAGCTAAATTCTAAAGACTCACATCTTCTCCAAAAGTAATATGAGATTTTATTTTACTTCCTATAAAAATCTACAATATAAATATAATATATACAAATAATAATAATAATAATAATAAAATAGTAATAATAATAATAATAATAATAATAATAAAATAATAATAATAATAAAATAGTAATAATAATAAAATAATAATAATAATAAAATAATAATAATAATAAAATAATAATAATAATAAAATAATAATAATAATAATAATAATAAAATAATAAAATAAAACAAAAGATAAATCAAAATAATTAATTGAATATAATATGAGATGTGATTGTAATTCTTAAAATAATATAAAATATTAATATATAAAAATATAATAATAATATAAAATGAAAAATATAGAAAAATAAAGTTCATAAAAAAATAGACATTTAATCTTAGTTCATCTCAATGTATTTGACTATATTTTATCTCAATGTATTTCTTTTCAATTCCAACAAATGTGGTTGAATCTTCACTCTCTTTATCCCCCATGATAAATGAAGAAGGGTGACATCATTTTATCTCCTACCTCTCTTCCCTACACATCTGAGGGTCGTTTGGGCCAATCAGCAGGCTCAGGTGAGATGATATCACCCCCTGTGATCAGCAGTGTGACCTCATCGTGTGTCATCATGAATTCCTAATGGGCAATCTGAGGGCGGCCAATCAGGGGAGGGCTGGATTATCAGGTAATGAAGCCTGACGGCACTCGGCCAATCACAGTTAGGCGTACGGATTACTGCCTGCTGGTGCTCAGGGGGGGAATCAATAATGTACACACACACACACACACACACACACACACACACACACACACACACACACACACACACACACACACACACACACACACACACACACACACACACACACACACAGTTGCTCTGATCTTGCACTTACAGCTGTTATGGTAAATGACGAATCCCATTGGCTGAGGAGAAAACAATAAATAAAAAAACTGTAGTCGTGAAAAATAGAAGAGGATGATCTCAGTGTGTGTGATTCATTGCCAGTAGTAGTGAGTCACCATGGCAACAACACTTTGAAAGGTTCCTGTTCACCTGCCACACACAGATGTTTATACTACACACTGAAATCTGATAGCCGGGCTTCTTTCCCACACTGATTGTTGAGTTTCAGCCTGTGGTGTTTTTCTTCCAGTAAGGGTCAGGAGGACAAACAGGTTTCATAACCCAGGACGTGTAAACAGTGCAGATGGGATAGGCGTAGACACTGGGAATGTATGTTTCAGCTGAACTGACATTGGTTATTATTTATATATTCATGTATGAGGTCATTCTTTATATTGTGAATAGGCGGTATCTGCTCAAGCAGTGGTGGAATCAAATCCAACGTGTTATGTAAACAAAAATTGAAAGTAGTTTTCTTGAATGAATGAATGATCCGTATCTTATAAGTGTGTACAACAGTATTTGATAGTAATCAAAGATGTTGATAATTATCACCTTAATGTTGCAGCTGGTGAAGGCGGGCTAATTTCAACTACTTTATATATAATATAATGCTGAATATACATAATAGAGGTGGAAGAAGTACTCAGGTCTTGTACTTGAGTAAAGTAGAAGTACTCAGGTCTTGTACTTGAGTAAAGTAGAAGTACTCAGGTCTTGTACTTGAGTAAAGTAGAAGTACTCAGGTCTTGTACTTGAGTAAAGTAGAAGTACTCAGATCTTGTACTTGAGTAAAGTAGAAGTACTCAGGTCTTGTACTTGAGTAAAGTAGAAGTACTCAGATCTTGTACTTGAGTAAAGTAGAAGTACTCAGATCTTGTACTTGAGTAAAGTAGAAGTACTCAGATCTTGTACTTGAGTAAAGTAGAAGTACTCAGGTCTTGTACTTGAGTAAAGTAGAAGTACTCAGATCTTGTACTTGAGTAAAGTAGAAGTACTCAGGTCTTGTACTTGAGTAAAGTAGAAGTACTCAGATCTTGTACTTGAGTAAAGTAGAAGTACTCAGGTCTTGTACTTGAGTAAAGTAGAAGTACTGAGATCTTGTACTTGAGTAAAAGTAGAAGTACTCAGATCTTGTTCTTGAGTAAAAGTAGAGGTACTCAGGTCTTGTTCTTGAGTAAAGTAGAAGTACTCAGGTCTTGTACTTGAGTAAAGTAGAAGTACTCAGGTCTTGTACTTGAGTAAAGTAGAAGTACTCATATCTTGTACTTGAGTAAAGTAGAAGTACTCAGGTCTTGTACTTGAGTAAAGTAGAAGTACTCAGATCTTGTACTTGAGTAAAGTAGAAGTACTCAGATCTTGTACTTGAGTAAAGTAGAAGTACTCAGGTCTTGTACTTGAGTAAAGTAGAAGTACTCAGATCTTGTACTTGAGTAAAGTAGAAGTACCAGAGTGTAGGAATACTCTGTCACAGTAAAAGTATTCTAAATGTTCCTCCAGTGAAAGTAGAAAGTACTCTCATCTAAATGTACTTAAAGTAGCGACAGTAAAAGTAGTCATTGTCTGATTGGTCCATTTCAGAATAATATCTCTGATATGTTTTATAATGATTGATCATTAAAGTGTTCTCAGAGCTGGTAAAGGTGCAGCTAGTTTGAATGGCTTTGTATACTGCAGGGTAGCTGCTGGATTTACTGCAGGTGAACTACAGTCTGATTTAAGGGCTGATTATATTTACCATCATTAATCCTAATCTGCCTAGCAACTAAAGGGATTGAATACATGTAGTGGAGTAAAAGTACAAAGTAGCATTAAATGAAAATACTCAAGTAAAGTACAAGTACCTCAAAATTATACTTAAGTACAGTACTTGAGTTAATGTATTAGTTACTTCCCATCTCTGTGTAAAATATAACAGCTTCAGTAGGTGTAAGAACAGAGGTATAAATATTATTCAGGATTAAAAGTCACTTTTTGCTCAGAGATGTAAGATAAAAGCATCCCTTGTAGAAATGATCCATTTATTTCTTCATGAACCTTCTCTTCACAGCTCATTGATTTGATTGGACCTGAATAAAGACCTTTGCGTCACGGAACAGGTTTGGACACACCTGACGTGATCACCATGGATCCTCTTTTATCTTTTTAGGATATGTTCCACTGTGTGTGTGTCTGGGGGGGGGGGGGGGGGGTCACTGACTGCAGGCCAGCATTCCTCAGTAATCATTTTATAAATGAAGTGCCAGCTCAGAGATCCGATTTGTCACTCAGGTTCACAGCCAGCGGTTAATCTGGTCTTTGTTTGCTTTTCCTCTGTCCGGGGTGAAACTCGTTCAGGTCACATGGTGTTGATGAGACGGCTCAGCTTTAGTAAACACAGGAAATGTTCCTGCTTTTTATTTGGTTACCTCTTTCATAATCCAATCAAATTCCTAAAAAGAAGCGACCGGAAAGCATGCAACAAAAACTCCTATATTAAAACAAACAAAGGGACATTTGCTTCGTAGGATATGTATCTATGGGGGCATTTAGTCCATTAAATGCTCCAAAAAGGGGGGGTGTTGCTTTGGGTAGAAGTATGAAGGATCGACCCAAACGCAGGACACAGAGAGGGAATACACTTGACAGAAACAGGTTTTATTGAGGACGAGGTTCGGATCTGGGAAAAGCTGTGTTGAGTAAAATACTGCAGGCTGGAGATGAGGACCCATGATAAGACAAAAGGAGCCAAAACTTGAACTGACCATTAGGGTTTTTACCGCTGAAGTTGTACAACGATCTAGCAGAGAATGGTTGATATACTGGAGGTGATGACTGGATGGGAAGCAGGTGAGTGGGCAGAGAGGAGTGGATTGAGGAGGCCAGGAGTCGGGAGGTAAAGCCACGTCAACACAAACAAACACAGACAAACACATGGGAGCAACGATGGGGAAGAAACAGAGCGAAGACTTCTGGAGAGGTACAACCCAAAAGCATTTGGCTTTTCAGAAAAATTCCCCAAAACACTACAGTGATTTCATCCCTATTCGTCGTGTATGCGTTGTATCTCGAGTGAAAGACTTGCGTGTAGGATGTTGTAACTAACGCTCTTTTTTCTTTGAAAAATACCCCAATTCAAGATGTTTCAACTCAAAACCATGACATCATTGGGGTAAACCAAATTACAATAAGAAGGGGGTGTTAGAAATCAATAATACTTTATTTTTCCAACTATTTCCCGGCGATGGGGAAGACATTTTCTGGTAGGTGACGGGGAAATCCAGAGAAATGGAGGGAAGTCGAACATCTTTTATTTACACAAAACAAATGGAAATATTTACGTAGTTCAGAAAGCCTCGAGTGGCCAGAGCGAGTATGACAGGGACCAAAATCTACTGTCAAGTGTGACTTCACATGGGTCCAAGAAAAACAACAAACTCAGACTTCCTCGGGAATTCAATCATGTGACTTATCAAAGTAATCTATGAGGAATACTTGTTTGGCGAACTGCATGTTTCCTAATGTTGTTGTTGTGTTGTTGGCCGTGCAGCATCAGGTGTTTGCTTAGCAACGCTACCATCGGTCCGCACACACCCTGCTACCACACCTTAGCTCTAGAATAAACCATTTCTACACTTACAGTGGAAGAAAACCTTCAGACACATGGGTGGGAGGTTTGTTGTGTAAGCATGTTGTTTGTCTTCACATGTTGTAACTCTGTAAATCACAGGGGTCCCCCCAACACATGTCAAGATAAGGTACTCATCTACTGTAGTGATGATTAACCTACATCATGTAATACATGACTCTCTGCTCTTACACCAGTTTCAGAGGGTGGTGGACCGCACCTCCAATGGAGTATTTTTCCTTTTGGATCTGAGAACAATTGCTTCTGTCTGTCGCCCACTTGGAACAATTTTCTTCAAACTAAGCTGTGGTAACCTGTGAGGGTGTTGGCAGGCTTATGTAAATAGGATTGAAAGGGTAAAGTCTTTACTCCAGTGCGGGTTCAGTGGAAATTTAATAGAGAAACTGAGCGGCTCATTTACAGCGAAGCCCTTCGGTTGAGTCACAAACAGTCCTGGATTTACAGTTAATGCTCAATATTGGTGCCAGTAACTCCTTTGCTTCGTGAAAGTAAACCTGACGTGGATCGGGTTGTTTGTTTCATTATCACAGGGTCAATTACTACACAGAGTCCAATTAACTGAACTATGGAAAGAAACAGATAAATATGTTCTTTAATGATTTGAATGATGTTGAATGTGATCTTTCTCCAAGCGTGAACTGAGACTTAAAGACTCAGTGCTATAGATCTAGAAGAAGTGGTAACTGCAGGATTAGCATAAACAAAGACATACTGTTGGATTAAGGGTCTGGAGGCCATGTCCTAAAAAGACCCAACAAGTATTCGATGTTACTGTAAATGTGTTTTCTTTTTTTAAATATTATAATTGTTATATATTGTTATTTCTTAATGTTGTAAGTTAAATGATTATTGTATTTTTTAAATATTATTATACCATTTTCTTTAATTGTATTAGTTTAATTACTAATTTTTTCTTCTTTTTAATGAATTGTTTTCATATTTATTGCATTAAAATGTACTGTATGGACAAGCTAATAAAAAATACTGTAATCTAAATGTGTTATTGTTCTTTTAATATTATTATTTATTTATTTTATATATTTGTATTTATTTGAACTTTTTTAGTTAAATAGTTATTTTAGATTATTTTATTTTTTTATAATATTACTTATTTATATCCACAAACTTTTAAGGGAGGTACAAACATTTGGGGTTGGTTTAAGATTGGACACAAAAATCATGAATTAAAGCCTGAATTTTAATTGGTTCCTGGGTGCTGCCACAAACAGAATGTGGGGTTGAATTTAAACTAAATAAAACAATCTGTCATTAGTTATAGCTGTTACGTTCCCTTATAAACGTATAGGGGAACAAAGGGAAGTAACAGCATATAAAATAACCCCGGAGATCAAAACGAGAGAGGAAACTGATAGAAGATATAGTTTGATTACTCAAAACGGACCAAGCAAAACACTCGTCAAATCTGCTACAGGTTGCACGTTCCACACAGGCTGCAGTCTTCCTCAGGCCTTCATGCAAGCCCTGATTGGGATCACCTGAGGGAGAGGCTGCACCTGGAGGGAGACAATCAGGGAGAGAGGGGGAGAGAATCTCTTTTTCCCTGCGTTAGACGTCCTTATTTCTTCCTATTTGATAACTTCATGACCTTTTGTATTCTTCAAGAGAACCTATCTTTTTATTTCCTGCACAGCTTAAAGAGATGATGAAAATGTCCCGCAGAATTTCCACATATGTCTGCAGCAAAACATGTGTTTCCAAACCTGTTAACACATAGCACACACTGTCGTAGGTTTAATACTTTTGCAATGTGGGTCAGTGGTTCAGACGGCGTTTAAAGCACCAGCGGCAGCTCCGACTCTCAGGTCAACAACAGGGGGATTTCCAGCTCTGTGGCACAAACAGGGCAGATATATGACGCAAGAGCAAACAGCACCAAGTTCAAGCGGTGACACACAGTCATCTGGTTTGGGCTAATTTCAGACAAACCTGTTTCTGAAGTGTCGAACCCATCAGAGCGTTAATGGCCTCACCGCACAGTTAATCAGCAATAAAGGCCTTTTTTCTGAGGAACAAAGGCTCCATTCTGTCACCGTGCATGACTCTGCGTGTTTGTGCACTATTTCAGGACGTGAGGATTTCGTAAGCGTGACACGGCCAACGTTTCATTATAGAGTGTCAGACAATAAGTGGAGAGAGAGGTCATGAGGTCGAGAGGATGATGCTGAATGGCATCTCTGTGTTGAAACTCTGAGGAAACTAACACATCACACACTCACTCTGTTGCAGAACACATGGCACGTTACATCATGTGTGTGCTGTGTGTGTGTGTGTGTGTGTGTGCTTGTGTGTGTGTGTGTGTGTGTGTGTGTGTGTGTGTCAGTACTTCAGTAAAGAGTGAGGACATGTTGTTCAGTGGTTTTGAAAGGGCTGTCCGGGTTAATTTTCTAGGCTTGGGTCTAGGGAATTTATTGTTTCAACAAGGGTCCTAAAAAGGTTTGTTTAAATGACAATGTGGGGACGGTACACCCAATCACATCCGTAAGTGCCCACATTTTGACTTCTACGGTAGGTAACAAATGTGTCTTAAAAGTCCAAACACAAAAGCACAACATCAGGTATTTGTTTCATTTTATTCCTGATTTTCAAGTACAATAAACAGAAAATGTTTTTTGCCCGTTTATTTTGTCTTATCTTAGTTTAAAATGTATTAACCCCTAAAGGCTGGGCCATTATGCAGCTCTACTATATCTTGATTTCATGAAGCAACATTCCTCTGAAGTTTTTAGGTTAGATCTGGGGAATGGAAAAAAGTCTGTTTTTGTGACAAGTGGGGACCCAACTTACGCCCAAAAGTCCCCACAAGGTAAACATGAGTCTTTGAGGCTTTTTTTGGGGTCATTTTTAGCTAAAAAATGTTTGTCTTTAAGGTCCAAACACAATAGCACTAACAATATCTATTTTACTCTCTTCTGTTTCAGATTTCTGTTTTGAGTAAAATGCAAAACTTTTTTTTGTCACGTCCAAAATCTTTGCTAAAAATGCATTTAATTCTTAAGGATAGAAAATGATTCAGTCCTATTTAGAGATATAACTCTCAGTTTCTAACAGTATTTAATTGCAAAATGCAGCAAAAATGAGAATCAATCAAGACTTAAAACTACAAGAGACAAAGTGTTTAAATTAAAGCTTTGAATTAACAGGAATTCAACTGAAGTGTTGCCAGAGAAATAATCCGTATGATACATGTTTTGTATTAAAGTATGTATTTTAATCTCCTAATTTATCTTTTTATATTCTAACCTCGTACTAAACGTGAGGATTTAAATATGCATCTAATCCTTTACCCCAGTTTAGTTTATTCTTTCTACCCTTTAATCGACTCACCCATCCTCCAATCAAAAACAACAACTACATCTCTCCTCCTTATAAGGTAAAATGTCAAAGAGGCTCAATGGAGACGATGAAGTCATCTTTTGAGTCACACACTCAACCAGGAAGAAAATGAATGTCACACACACACACACACACACACACACACACACACACACACTCTAGACTAGAGAATACAATTAGGTCCAGATAACAACTGTATTTATCTCGGGTGAAATTGGGTTGAATGCCATTTTAGCATGAAATAAATAAAATGAAAATCTTAAGAAATTAAAGTAAAAATGTCCCCAAAAATATTTGAGAAAATTAGAATGAATTAAAAAGTTCTCAAGAATCAGCCATAAAGTTAAAACACACACACACACACGCACACGCACACGCACACGCACACACTTTTGGTTTCACTACAATGTCTTTCCTGATATTTTCCCCTCCAGCTTTTTCACTGTTTGCACTTTCCTTCTGATAAGAGTTTCACCAACGGCTTCTTGAAAGTTTCACCGGGAACATTCATCGCCATCCAATCTCTGTTGATTCCCAGCAGAGGGGGGAACATGCAGGATGTGTTGGATATGTTTTTGGTGAATAACTAAATGAAAGTCAATGAAGCCCCGAATCAATTTGGACTTGAACAATATTAGAGATGTATTTCCTTCGCTTTTTTAAAGACACTTCTGTGTAAACTTTACCAAATACGTATTTACCAGTACTTTAAAGAGGTGTGTGTTGTTATACACTCAAAGGCAGCTGCTCTCTTTATCTTCTCCATAAAAAAAACTGAATGGAAACAACCGATTGCCTCGCATGGAAAGTCACACCCTTTGATTTTGAAATGTCCAATTTGGAAAATGTCCTAAATTCATTAATGTGTAACAGAGGGATGATGCCACTGCAGGTTGATGATGAGTCAGCGCTTTAACAGCAGTTTCCAAGATAAGTATTTTCCAACATGCCATCTTAACTCATGAGGACACACTTTCCAGCTGCACTCTCACCCCCTGTGGACACAACTAGGTCGTTCACATATTAATATTTGACATTATGAGGATGAATCGTACTGTGCATCACTGTTTTCAAATCCGTTTTAATCTTAATGTGTTTTCTTTTTTACTATTATTTATTTAAAGCTATATGACTGTATATCAGTGTCTTCATTTTATTCTAAATCTTATTATTTTCTTTAAGAAATATTATAGTCCTGTTTAATAATATTTTTATTGTATATTTTTATTGTATTTGTTTAATTATTACTTTCTTATTTTTGGTGAATTTATTTTAAATAAAATATACTGTATTAAATATTATTTTATATAAACTGTATTTATTTTAATTTGTTGAATAATTATTTGTGGTATTCTTTTTTAAATGATATGATTTATTATCTGTGTGTGTGTGTGTGTGTGTTTATTTATTATGTGTTGATCAGTGTTTTAATCTTACTCTTTTTTAAATGTATTTAAATTGCATTAGTTTAATTATTCATTTGATCTTTTAATTATTTTTATATTTATTTTGTATTTTATTTGAGGTTATGTATACTCTATTTTTATTTTTAAAATGTACAATAAAATACCAACACAAAGGAATAAATACATGCTTATTGGTAGCATCAACATTTGTTAAAAAGCCCAAAGAACATGGAAGCAGACCCAATATTTATATTAAATCATATTTTACTTTAATTATCTCTTCAATGCATTTCTACAAACAAACATTTTTGCTGTCTTTCAGGATATTTATGCTCCAAACGGCATAATGTCTTTATTACATAAACAGAAATGTACATTGTAAAGGAATTGTAAAAATAAGTCTGACTGATCTGCCTGGTTTTTCCCCAGACTGGTTTCTGGCAGGTATCTCCAGGAAACAGAGCATTCAAGCATTTCAGAACTTTCACTTTGTTCCTTTATCATGTAGTAGTAGGAACACTCAGGGGAATCCAGGTGCTTCATTTCCATTGCGATACAAATAGATCGATCGGCGGCTGACAATAATTAACAATCACTTTTCTAATCATGTTGTCATGTCAACGGTGTAACAAAAGGAGGAATAAAGTAATGCTCCAAAGTAGGGCTGCACAATAAGGAATAGATAATAGATATTTTGACTAATATTCAACATGAATCACATTATCATGAATAATTTATTAAAAATGATCCTGGTTTGATTTGTTAAAGAGGATCTGTATAAAATACATAGTCCGGGACTGCAGCTCCACAATATTACTCCAGGTATTCACATGTATTTTAACTAATGCGATTTGGATAAAGCACTAGGCCTTTTTGCTAAAATATCCATTAATTGTGCAGCTCTTTTTACGGTGATTGCATTAACGTTGAAGTAAAAAAGGAAATCTACCCCTCCTTTTCTACCCTTACATGATTGGTCGAGGCAGGCGTGTTAACTGCACACACCTGATTCGAGTAGCCAATCAAGACGTGGGAACAGTTGGAAACACACAAGGAAATCCATACAGGGATTTCAAGTTACTTGGCTCTGGGTAACAGTCGTCATTTCTACATAGATGGAATATAAAGTCATTTTTGGAGGACAAGGAATATCTGCGATTTGAGAGAAAAATACAAAACCAATGTGGCTAATGAGGTGAAGTTATGAAGCTATTTTAGGATGTAAACCAGGATGTCATATCGTCAAAAGGATAGAAATACTTTTATCATGAGGACACAAGAGGGAAACCAGACAGGTTCTCACAACAGCAGGTGTAGAGTGACCCCTTCTGGCTGGAAATGGAACTGCGTCTAACACAAAATGTGACTTTTAATGCTTTAAATGCTCCAAAAAACACAGATTTAGAGTGAAATCTGAGCAGAAATCAGTGTATTTTTGTCTGCGTGTCCTATTTCTTTGTATGCACCAAAAGAAGTGTACTGCTTTTAATGTGGTGGTCTTCTGAATGGAGAAACAGCGACTACACATAACTGATCAGTTTGTTAAAAATTGTGTTTTATGAAAAATATATGGGTAATTAGAAATATCCACCTCTGCTAAGTTATAGTTTGATTACCCATTTCATTTGGAATGAATCAACACACCCAGATGTGTTAATACAATATAATAATGATGATTTAAAAACAGAAAATAATATAAGTTGCTGCAGATTTTCCAGAAACTGTGACAAGAATTTAATAAAAGGGTGAAATAAAAAAGAAAATTGAATATTACCACCTAAAAAGTGAATTATTTTTGCACAGCCAAAGTGCAGACAGAACAGCTGGCGATGTAAACAAACAAAACACTCACCACTGCTGAGAGAAAAACGAGGAAATCATCCTAAAATCAGTGTTATCATAAACTCAAGTTTTAGTTTCATATTGTGTGAAAAAGTTGCCACCAATTCTTCACCACATTATGTCAGTCTCTCTGTGTGTTTCTTACCTCTATACCAGGTTAAATTGGACTCCAATTCCCATGATGCATCACTCTTAGGGTTAATCCCAGGCTCTTCTGTGAGAAAAACCTGTTGCAAGTCACTGCATCCTCCATTCCTGTCGTGCAGTCTGCAGGAAGGAAGCGTCTCGGAGAGGAAGGAGGGAGGAACAGTCCAAAATCATCCCTCCTTTCCTCGTGTCGATGTCCTCATGCTTGGGTTTTTATTTCTTCAGATCCTGAGGCGCGCTGAAGGTCTCGTAGACGTTGGCCGCGAACTCCTTCACCTGGTCGTTCATCAGCAGGTCCTTCAGGTAGAGGGACAGGAAGTTAGAGACACAGATACAGATAATTATGAGAACACTCAAATCTTTTTCCTCGGGTAACGTTGACGTGCTGCAGCCTGGAGTCACCTGAACAAAGTGGCTGGGCGTCTCACTGCAGATGGAGTTGATCTGTCCGTTGACGATGGGGATGATCTTAGCCAGCGGCAGACTGACTGCTGATAGACTGGACACACGCACACACACAAAATAATGCATCATGAAGGTCTGTTTCCTCCAATAGTTAAAAAAACATCCTAATACTGAGTGTTTTGCGTGAGAATAAGGAAGGATTTATATGTCGTGAAGCAGCTGACCTATCAGAAGCAGCGCAGGGGGCGGAGTCACCGGGCGGCGGGCGGAAGAACTCGGCGAGGTTGTCCAGCAGTCGAGAGAAACCACGGTTGAAGCTGGCGTTCAGGACGGTGCCGAAGTCTGGACTGGAGTCACAGACACACACACACACGTCAGAATCACAGACACACACACACACACGTCAGAATCACAGAATACACACACACACACACACACACACACACCTGTCGAACATGTCCCTCGTCTCGTTCAACAGCCTGATCGTCACCACGTCGTTTTCTGTGAGTCCGCAGGCCTGCAGAGAGGAGAGGAGAGGAGAGGAGAGGAGAGGAGATTCACTCAAAACAGCTGTTCTGAAATAGATATTATTGGATGGATTTTACAGGCTGTAGAGAAATTAAAGCCTCAGAACCATAGACTTCTCTCCTCTCAGCGATGGCACCTTTTTGCCCTTTGAACCGCTCTTAAATTGTGCTTTGGGGGATTTAGTTTGATAGACCTTATGACCGGAAAGATCTAAATCTGTTCAACAGATTCTCCCGGTCAAAGTCTGATCACTATTTCTGTGTGTGTGTGTGTGTGTGTGTGTGTGTGTGTGTGTGTGTGTGTGTGTGTGTGTGTGTGTGTGTGCGGACCTGGTCAGCGAGGGCGTTCTCATCGTCAGCCAGCAGGTACCAGGACATGGGGCGCTCGACGCCGGCCTCGACCTCCGCCCGGATCCAGCTCAGCTGCTGCTCCACCTCCAGCAGGGAGAGGCTCTGCTTCAGAGACACGCTGTGGACCAATCAGTCACATATTAGATAAAAACAAGGCTTTAATCCCAGCTGTGTCTCCGGACTTTACAGAGGAAACTGTAAGGAGCCAGGACCAATGATCCGTAACAGAGACTCACCTTCCCAGAGCGTTCTGCACCGCCTTCTTCACCACAGTTATTAACTCTGTCAAACCTGCAGAGAGACCAAACAAATCAAGAACAAAAGAGAATGTGTATTTATGTACTTTATGGATGATTATTGAAAACGTTTTAATTAATTCCAATTTACTCCAATAAACATTATTTATTTTTTTGGGACATTTTACTTTTATTTCTTAATCTATTCATTTTGTGTGTGTGTGTGTTACCGTCTCCCAGTAGATGTTGGATGCTGGACAGGTACTGCTGCTGGACGTCAGGAGGAGCCATCGGAGTCTTTGAGGAAACACAATCAACAGAAATATTTCAATAAAGCTCAAATATTTCACGCTTACTTAATATTATTTTTTCTCAAAATTAGAAATCTTGATTTGTGTCAAATATTCATAATTAAGATTAAATTCTAACGAAAGAAAGAGGACTCCTAGAAGGTTTGACCCTTCACTCCCCCTCTCAAACTCAATAAAATCAACCTCCACACTTTACAGACATCATGAAAGGTCCTCCAGACATATCACAAACTTTCAACTTTTTGGAAAAACAGCAAATCTTTTAAGGTGACTTTATCCAATGTAATAGTCATTTTGACTTTCTGAGCCGTTCTTCATTTAGCCGATATCCTATTGGTTTAAATTTCCATCATCCCCAAACAAAGTCATCTCATGGTGTGTTTGTGATGCTCGAAACCAAGCATCACATTTATCCTAAAAGTTATAAGAAGGGAATGATTAAGAAGACACTTTGAAACTTCACGTTTATATCTTATTTAATATTTCACTCGCTGCACTATTACGTATATAATGTCCTGCTTTATATTTTGTTCATTTCAATAGTGTTTAGTCAACTGTATACATATCTTTTCTCTAATGCCGGTTTATTTTTATTTATGTTTCTTCTTTTTATTTCTAATTATTTGCTATGCCTTGTATTGTTTTACGCTGCTGCAACACAAACACGTCCCAGTTTGGGATCCATAAAGTCATTCTTATCTTATCTTGAAACTGTGGATCTTATTCTGAGACTGAAGTTGAAGAAGCTGGTGAATGTGTTGCTCACACTACAGATCCAGAGACTGTCTCCAGCTGTGGAAATATCATGCCAAATATGTAAACAAAGAAAAACATCATCAGTTCAACATCCAATCAACAGTGCTGTGTTGAAGTTAACTCTGTCATCCTAAAGGTTTTGAAGGTTTCCTCACCGGGGAGTTCTTGCCCACAGAGTTGTCGAGGTACAGATATCCTCCGATGATGTTCAGCTGGACCCGGAGCAGAACCACCAGCATGCAGGTGCTGTACACCCCCACCATGGTGCGCGTGAAACCTGCACAGACCCAATATTAGATTCTGAAAACCCTGTGGCATTACACAGCGACTATGATGTTTCGTGAGGGAAGTAACTCACTGATGATCTTTAAATCTTCCCAGATCTCCAGCTTATTGGCTGGTCTGTGAGTCGATGTGAAACAGAAACAGCAGCATTAGAGTTAGTTTTTTTATCATCAAGACTAAGAGTCTGTTTTATTTCTCTACATACAGTAATGTAACACCTCATAGTACAAAAATCAACCAGAAATGGTGAGAAATTTGCACATTTGGGTAAATAAATCCACATATAGACAACATTACTCCGACTCCAAAGCGCTATAAGGCGATTATACAATGATTAAACATGACACACATTTCTAACAGACCCTACATTTCAAATCCAAATTGCTTCAGCAGTAAAGGATGCACAACATTGTGATGTAGTTGATTACAAAGTGTTTGATGTTTTGATTCTGAACAATTGAAAGCACTAACACTCACTTTTCCTTGAGTAGTGCAGTGAAGCTTTCTGAATTCAGCTGATTGATGATGGCTTCTTTCAGCGGAGGTAGCATGGACAGCACTGCAACACACACACAGTACAAGGAGTCAAATCAAAGATGTGTTAAGCATACATTAACTCTTAGTTTTCTTAGTCTCACCGGTCATGTTGCAGGTCCTCTGGTTGCTCTCAAAGTGGAACTGTCGCCGGGCCTGAGAGATGTACTCTGCCGCCTCCTTCTCCTGCATGTCACTGAGCTTCTTCTGTGCATATTTACCCAGGAAGTACACTCCTGGAGGTAAGCACATAACAAAGTGTTAATAACACAGAAAATAACCCTCTGTTCAATTTAAACTGCATGTAGGACTAGTAGAATTACATTTTTGGAGTAGATGCCAATAAAAGTATACAGAGTTAACTTATAATTTGATTATTGTTGCAATGTCATGTGTCTTTAACACTTTTTTATGAAGCCTTGCAACCTAACAATTAATAATGTCATTGGTTATTACCTTGAAAGCTGTCATGCTTCATCCTCACCTAGCTTTAAGGTGCTTAGCTACAAGTCAATATGCTAACCTTGCACTCACACCAGACTCCATTCAAGTTTCTGGTAATTTAAGGATTTGTCGCTCACTTGCAAAATCTCAAAACAACTTTAAAACAGAAAAACACAAATTGAAATATTTTTAACGAGGTATACACGCAGCAACCCACACAATGTTTATTTCAATGTATGTAGATTTTTAATATTCGTCTTACAGCAGTATTTAAAGCTGATTAAGTGTCTGATAACAAAAGTAATAGTCATCTTAATGTAGGAAATTGTGCTAGTTCATGGAGGATATTTAAGCCGAATAGCAAATACATGCTAGTCAATTCTTAAAAATACATGGAACATGTTTTAAAAGCGTTAGTTCTTTCAATAAGTAATACAAATATCACACATCAACATTTGTCAGTGCAGCATGTTGCTAAAGCTATGAGCTAGCTCAGAAGCTAACATTACCTCCAACCAAAGCTCCGGTGAAAATAAACTTCCTTTTGTGGCGCTTCACAAAGTTCCAGACAGATGAAAACATCCTCAGGCTGGGAGATGTTCACGAACTTCAACCACAGAAACACTTTGTGCTGTTTAGTTTACAGACATTTTATCAGAGGACTTACAGGCTAGTTAGCAACTTCTAGCTAACATGCTAACTGTCAAAAGTGCCAAAGTCCGTCAGTCAAGCTACATGGAACACATAAAACAACTTCCGGTTCTGGATTTCAAAATAAGACAGGAATAGCGTTCGAGATTTTGTGGAGTAATATGTAATTGTATAAATGATGAAATGTTGTCAAACAATTAAGACAAACTGTTTAAATTGTTAATCAATCGATATTTGTGTTGTGCAGTGTTTAGAAAGAAAGTCAGAAACTTGAAAAAAATGTCGGAATTTGTTAAATTCGACATTTTGAAACATTCCAGAAATTTGAAAAAAATTCAGATCGTTTAGGGATAGAGTGATAATGTTGAATAAATAATCGGGAAATCCAAGAAGTCTAAATTTTGGGGAAAAAATCTGATGTTTGAAAAGAAAATCAAAAGGAACACAAATTCTGAGACAAAAAGGGTGAATTTTTAAAAGAAAAGGGACACATGAAGAAGGAGTTAGAAAAATCAGAAAATAGTTAGGACACTTAAGATTGTTGATCACCACATCCTGCTGGACAAAAATAAAAGTAATAAATGTTACTTTTATTTTGTATTTAAATGTCTAATTTCCGGTTTGCATTCAGCCTACTGCAGTGAGCTTGACTCATCGAACGCCTCCGCATGAATGAACGTGGGGGAGTGCGATCGATTGCTCATGTCTGGAACTGGTCCGTCCAATATTATCGTTCCCCACATGGCGTGTAAACTACAGCGGAAGAAAATCGTAACTGAAGAGCAAAGAATATAAGCTACAAACACTTCACACATCATAATCGAAAATATGACTTACATGTAGTTTAATTAAGTGTAATAAAGCATATTTAAGTAGCAGTCACCATGGGAACAGAGAAGAGTTTCTGTCCGAGTGATGAGGAGATTGAGAAGTGGATGTCCAGCGCCTTTGACATGGTGAGCGAGACAAACAGCTTTGGCTTGTTGTGCCAGAGTTACAAAGCAACAATAAAAACAGCAGCATAATAATAGAACTGTACATTAACAGTGCAGTACTATTGAATTGCACAAAAAAAACCGTAGTAGCAGATACGTACATTTGCAAGGTAATATTGCACATGGTTCTTAATTATTGGAAGGCCACTGGGAGGAAAGACCTCCTGTGGCGTTCTGTGGTGGTCCTCGGTGGTCTCATTGTGGCTGGTTACAACTACTTATTAATCGCTTGGTGCTGATTTCACAGGTTGATTTAATGACTATATTAAACACCTTTAATTTCTACTAAATAATACGTAAGAATAACATTTAATTAAGAAAAAACTCCCACGTTTTTCCTGGTTTACAATATTTAAAGACAAAACTTTTGATTAATATATTTTTCTAAATATTTACCAAATGCAAAAACAGAATCTATTAATAATCGCAACACAAAAAAAAGAAAACAATAATAAAAAATAAAAAGAATAAGAAAATAAATAAAGCAATAAATACATTGATACTTGTTTGTTGCAGCTCTACTCTTTATAAATAGGTGTCAGTAACTAAACCCTGTTTCTCTGTGTCACACTTTCTGACGGGTCAGTACTTGCTGCATGCTGACCTGCTGTGAATATGTCTCTGCAGGCGAGAGACGCTCTGCAGAACGGAGAGGTGCCGGTCGGATGTCTGCTCGTCTACAACCATGAAGTGGTGGGCAGAGGGAGGAATGAAGTCAACGAGACCAAAAATGTAAACGTTGTTCCAGATTCCTGTCTTTAAAAGTAGAAATCAGTCAGTTTACCTAAAAAGCAGACCAGCATAGAGTAAGTCACCAAACCAAAGCAATCACTGAATATGTGGACAGTTTGTGAGATGGAATTGAATTTATATTACACATTACATTAGTGGTGAACTCAGTGTGCTTTAGATTTAAATTGCACAGGCAGAATATCTAATATCTTGTATTTTTCTTGACAGTTAAATGTAACTTTCTGTTCCACTAATTCATATTCATAAACAGACATTTAATCCTGCAAACACACCGAGTGCTGGAGCAAAACGTTCCTCTTTTAAAAACGTACCCTAAAAGGGAGTTTGGCGTGTATCCAGCTAAAGAAAAAAGTGTTACTAATGCCATGTGGTGTGTGTGTGTGTGTGTGTGTGTGTGTGTGTGTGTGTGTGTGTGTG